>NW_013617454.1:60888-64132 GCF_000695525.1 Brassica oleracea var. oleracea | reverse complement strand
GCTGCTACGGTGTAACGCGCTGTCACTAAGTAAGAAAGGTACTTGACGACGATCAAGGGGAAGCTAGCGTGCTCGAACAACGGTATCCTCTCCCTCCGGAAGAGCAGAGTGTGTTCCAGCTGCAAACAAAATAAGAGGGTTAGAAATTCAAAAAGCAGTATAACCACGCGTATCCCCTAGACCTACCTACGAAGTTCCAGTGATAGGAGTGTCTGTGGGAACCGAAATTCACAGCGTCGATTATAATAAATAATAATGGAGGAAAATCGAGTGAACCCGTTTTTTCCTTGAAGGTCTGAATTCTCTGCGTAATCACTTTAGAACGATAAAAAGATAGATAATCGCTCAGAGGCGTTTTATTGAATAATATGAATACAATATTTCTCCGAGAGGAGTAGAGATATGCTAACTATCGGAACAATAGGACAAGAGGCCGCCAAGACGTCCTAAGCCTTGCTCTGCTAGTCTAACCACATAAGCCCTAATTTCTCTAAGCTAGCAGGAGTTCTCTAAGTCTAAATTCTCGGATCCCTTTTTCTTCTGCTCCTGTTCTCCTTATATAGTCGCTCTAGGTCGGTGGCCTATCCTTCGCCTCCGGGCCCAAGTCTATCTCTTTTGATATTCCATTTTTCGTCGATCTTGATAGTTATCCTCGAATTTTTGCATTTATCTTTGGAAACTTAGCATTTATCGTATTTCTGCGAGTTAGGACAAACCGTCATAACTTTTATGGGCTCGAATCCCTTCTGAGAGCGTAGATGGGCCTCTAGACCAGTGTGGAGACTTGCAGACCGTTCTTAGGCCTTTTGGCGTTTATACGATTTCTCGGTTTTGGTTATAAAACTTCGAGACTAACTTTAATCAAAACGAAATGGGAAGTATATGGTCCCGAACGTCGGATATCACAGCTATACGGAAGATACGGGAGTCGAAGTAAGTCGGACAGGCCGGGATCAGGTCGAGCTCGCCGGGCGAGCCGACTCGCGTGACGGCCGAACTCGCCGGCGAATTGACCGGTGTGATGGTTGAGCTCGCCGGGCGAGTATAACCACACGTTGGTTCAGCTCGCCGGCGAGCTGTCCGACGTGATGGTTGAGCTCGCCGGTGAGCTGACCCGCGTGACGGTTCTGCTCTCCGGCGAGTGGCTTTTGTGCGGGATTCGCTCGTTCGTTCACTTTCGATCTTTCTTTCAGTGAATGTTTTGCGAGAGATCCGTGAATAAGAAATAATCATAGCCGTTGATTTCGAAATAACCGTTTTTGACCCCAACAACACTTTATCTTTATGGGATCAGAATTAAGCTAAACAAAGTGGGGTTTTTTAAAGAAGTCAATAATGTAAATAGCAAGTAAAAAGATGAGGTTGTTTTGAATTGATTTAACGGCGGTAGTCTTGGGTTTCTTCTTCAAGTATGGATATCGCAAGCCAAGCAATTATTCAAGTTCAGTTTATAACAAATCTAAACTCGGATCACTCAGGTTAAATCAACCCACTCTCGTGATATTGATTCCTTTGCAAGTCGGTCTTGATGCCTAAACTCTCGTTTGGATCAAGACGCGCTAGCAAGCTTTAGAGATCAAGTCCGATATGTTCACAATACACCCTAATATCTACTCTCGCTGACTAGGGATGCAAAGCTCATTCAAATCATATCAAGTCATCAATTAACGGGTAGCTAAATTGATTAACCCTAATTCAAGCACTAAGTGATCGGTTCAATGCAAGCAATAAGAATTGATATGAATATAGACAATCTTAAGATTACTTATTTATGCTTCAGCTCACGAATCCAAGCACTAGAACCTTAAACTAACTCGGTGACTACTCATACATAACACAAAAACAGAGAAGCATGATTTCTGAATAATACTGCATATATTGGATAATAGAAATCAGAGGGTTCAGGATAATCTTCTCTAGGAGATAGATGATGCCTTCTCCCTTACAAGTAGCAATCGCCCAAAAATCAAAGCTCTCTCGGGTATTTTCTTGCGTAAAAACTAGGGTAGGTCTAAAGTAATAAATAGGATACTATATATATAGGAGCCACAGGCGGCTATATGGAAAAAATAGGAAATCTAGGGCAAATCCCGAAATATTTGGAAACTTCCTTTTTTATCTATGCCGCTAGAGCAGGCACTCAGGCTGCTCCAATCGACTGTTCTGTGCGAAAGACTCCAATTCACACTCTTTTTCTCTTCTTTCCCTCCATCTGGTCTATCTCTCATCCAATGCAACTCCAGACCTGTAATGACCCAAATGGACTAAAAAGACTCGATAAAACCTTGAAAACTATTAGTAAGACATACATATAATGTGCCAAAAACACAATATATCAACTCCCCCAGACTTAGATCCTTGTTTGTCCTCAAACAAAATCAAGTACCAAGAACCGAGAGAAAGGTTTAAAAGTGTAGGAACTCGTCTATTCTCAGCAACCTTACAATAACCACGAATCTCTGAACCATATAAGAAGTTTAGCTAAAACAACACATCCTTACCAAGAACCCCACTGACTGCTCTTCAAAACGGCTCCGTACTCTGTATCTCAGACCTGCCAAAGTTAAAACCTTCCAGACAGAACTCCTTATATTCAATTAAGTGTAGCGTGAGCTTCTCATCATAGGCATTAGATAGGGTAACGGTCTAGGTATGAAACATGCCTTTTTGTGTTTAAGTGGAGCTAATCAGTGTTTAGGGGTTGATATTACATGTATACGCACACCAATTAACCTAATGTGCACACTACCACAATCGAATGGTATGTCGATGTAGCACTTTAGGATCGAATCCAGAGAGACCAATGATTACACTTTATTTCTATAGGATCAATATCAAGCTAAAACAATATGGGGGTGTTAAAGTTGATTTCATAACAAGCAAGTAAGAGATTGATTTAAAGTTTTTCAGATGATTAAGAATGATAGCCTAGGGTGGTTTGATCGGGTGTTAAACAAGTGTGAGCCAAACAATTATTCAAGTTCAATTAAGAGTAAGTCCAGAACTCGGATCACTCAGGTTGAATCAACCCACTCTCGTGGTATTGATTCCTTTGCAAGTCGGTCTTGATGCCTAAACTCTCGTTTTGATCAAGACGCGCTAGCAAGCTTTAGAGATCAAGTCTGATATGTTCACAATACACCCTAATATCTACTCTCGCTAACTAGGGATGCAATGCTCAATCATAACAGATCTAGCAACCTATTACACGGTTAATGAACAGGTTAAACCTAGGATCTAACAT
>NW_013617454.1:59398-60360 GCF_000695525.1 Brassica oleracea var. oleracea | reverse complement strand
AGAATGTCTAGAATAATAAGAAAATATATATTGCAGGTCTCTAGCGGCTGCAGGAGAAAAAGGGGGAAGCCCTAGGTAAAATCCCGAAATATTTGGAAACTTCCTTAAAAATCTCTGTCGCTGGAACAGGCACGCCAGACTGCTCCGCACGACTGCTCTGCGTGAAAAACTCCTAATTGCACTATTTTCTCTTCTTTTCCTCCAACTGGTTTATCTCCCATCCAATGCAATTCCGGACCTGTAATGACTCGAAAAGGACTAGGAAGACTCGATAAAGACTTGAAAACCAATTAGAAAACATATATACAAGATGCCAAAAACAACATATATCATTCCCCCAGACTTAGATCCTTGTTTGTCATCAAACAATGTCAAGTATCAAGAACAGGGAGAAAGGTTTGAAAGTGTGGAAACTCTCCTATTCTCAGCAACCATACTTTAACCACGAATATCTGAACCATATAAGCAGTAAAACTAGGACAACACACCCTTACAGGAATCCCACTGACTGCTGTTCAAAAATCGGCTCCATACTATACATCTCAAACCTGAAAAAGAAACACTATCGAGACAAAACTCCCTACATTCATTTAAGAGTAGTGTGAGCTTCTCATCACAGACACTATTCAGGGTAGACGGGCTAGGTGTTAAACAGGCTATTTAATGGTGGTGTTAAAAGTGTTTAGGGGCTACCATTTCATTGTAGAGGATGCAGGATATCGCACAAAATGGCAAAAGAGGATATATTCATTGATGTCCACAGCCTCTACTCGTTTTTGCTATATCTGGAACGACTGCTCTGTTTTGGATCAGCCATCTGGATGATCAGATCATCTGCATGCTCTCCAATCTTTCAACTTGGTACCCACTCTTTTGCTTGACCTTCACAGTGGCTCATGTTTCTTTGATTTCTTCCCCTTCTCCATCACCTCATTTTCATTTTTTTTTTTTTTACTTTTTTT
>NW_013617454.1:57990-59237 GCF_000695525.1 Brassica oleracea var. oleracea | reverse complement strand
CCCTGCTCTTGCGCAGTTCATTGGTTATGGAGCGGTTGCTCCCTTAATCTGTTTGTTCTCCTTTCTGACTGAATTTCTGCAGCAGTAACGAGTAAGAGGCTGCGTCAATCCTTTCCTCTCCGACCCTTTTGCACATATCTGCACATATGACACTGAAAAACAAATGTATGAAGGTGGAATAAAGGCTAAGGTGCAGGGTGGGAACTAGCTAAAGATGAGCTAGCCACTCAGGATCAGCAAGATGGATAAAAAGGATAAGAAGTCCTGAGTGTGTTCTTGTTTCCCTGATCTAATGCCCATAACAAGAAGAATTTCAGTCAAGATTAGGTTCAAGTTAGGTGGAGTTAAGTCTACCCAGTGTAACCTGATCGGCTGAGAACTTCTGGAGAATCAAGTGAGATATGTCAGGGTGTTCCAGGTTCACATGTGTGTATTTCGCCATCGCTAATGTAGAAACCCATTAACAAAAAAAGAAAAAAAGAATGGTCGAGTATCTTTTGGGTGGTCGAGTCGCAGATGATCAGATTGTTTTTGTCTGAACCATGAGTCAAGTATCCCACTAGACAATGGTTAGACAATGTGGTATATTTACTCAAAGGACATTTGAAGCATGACACTTTTGGAAGCACAACAGGAAGATCGGAAATTGGGCGAAAAACCTTAATTTCGGTATTATGGAATTTTTCAAAGAAGCCGGAAACTCGGGAAATATTTTCCATCAAGTAAGGATTCATTTGGAGTTTATTAAAAATAATCAGATCATCAGAACGGGCGTCGAAAAATATTGGGATTGATCGCGGGACGAAAAATTCACCGGAAAGGCCAAAATTGGATGAATGGACCGAGAAGCTCGAGGTGGCTCGATCTATGAGATCAGGACGTGGTGGCAACTGCCTGGCATGGTATGTGGCAAGAGAAGCAAGAGGTGTTGCAGTAAAAATGATCACAGCATGCAGAGTGACACATAGAAGCACGAGGTGGATCAGCCAAGCACGAGGTGTAGCGATGCATGCGACCAGGCCATGAGGCCAGACATGTGGAGGACGTGGTGTCTCCTTGCATGGAGCCAGGCCATGCATCCAGACAGGTATAGGGCGTGGTGTTATCCTGCATGAGACTGAGACATGGAGCCAGCCCTGTGGAGCACGAGGTGTCGCCGCGCATGCGTCCGGAGCCATGCGAAGCGACACACGGGGTGCCACACGGCTTGTTCCTGATTGGTTGCTGTTTCCTATAAATATCCCACG
>NW_013617454.1:56839-57699 GCF_000695525.1 Brassica oleracea var. oleracea | reverse complement strand
TTGATTGCTGAGTTGTTTTCATGCAGGTTCCCGTTACTTGGAAGTTATATCATGGCGGGAGGCCAGGTCTAACTGAGTAACGGTTTGATTAGGTAATAGTTGAGGTTATGTTGATTGAGTTGATAGCATGCTTGTTATTGCTTGAGAACCGTAGTAGCATGCTAATGGTTAGGTTGATTGGTTAGTTAGCGAATGCGGAATGCTTAGATGACATCGCTAAGTTGTGGATAGTTAGGTATTCTGGAATTAGTCTTTATGCTAGATTCTGGAATATGATTAATTGTGTTAATTTGTGATTAATACTATGAACTTTGTGTTATTTTTACCGGGTTTAGTATTAATCGTATATTGGCCGACAGTATTTGTGTAACCCACAATGCTAGGCATATTGGGGTGAGTTAGTGTTCCTTCAGACCTCGTACCCGGCGGGTCCAAGGAAACCCCTTATTCGCTGGATAGGGAATACTCAGACGAACGGAGTCATGTCCTATGGCTGAGTATTACAAGACGGTGTAATGTGGCAGTGACCCGAAGGACTGTGGGCTGTCGCGCGGTGACCCGAAGGACTGTGGGCCGCGGTCGGTTGAAAGTTCCTTCTTCTGGCCTTTGTGGTAGGAAGATAGGATATTGCTGATAGTGAAGGAGGAACATAACGTCACCAGGGACCGAGTTTGTTATATATATTATATCATGTTTCGGGTTATTGAACCCTGGTTTAAGTCGAGTTTGAGTTTGGTCATGAGCTAATAATTAGCATATTGCTAGTTATCTTGCTATCATTTACCGCCGCGTATTTCTGATATTATTGAGTTGTGTTGTTAGGTGAACCTCTCGCTTTAGATTGTTTGGGGTGGGATAGC
>NW_013617454.1:52869-56719 GCF_000695525.1 Brassica oleracea var. oleracea | reverse complement strand
CTTTCAGACTATAAGTATGTACTTTCGCTTTCTTGGCATGCCACCACTTGTATAATATTTTGTGTATTGTAAACCAGATATTATATAAGATAAATAAAGCGAATGTTTTGTGCAAATGTCTTGTTGTTCAGATATTAGCTTGTCCGAGCTAACAAAACGTTAGATCAGAGTACGTGTTGAGAAGCCTTAGGCTTTGGTCTGACGGGACGTGTTAGTGGGTGGCCCGGCCTAGTTACAAATTGTACTTTTTATAACTTTGGCTGGATTGCTCGTTAACCCGTCTTGTAGCGCTCCTGAACTTTGGTAGACGGTCGGGTCGTCGGTCATGTTCTTGTTTGATTGTTGGCCAGTGGTTCAACCTATGCCTAGAACGGTTCGGGCTCCAAAGATTAAAGGCATCTCATGATCCTTGCTCATCTCAGCAAAATGAAATTCTGTATGGAGAACACAGTTCCCAACTTGGACAGGAAGGTTACGAATTGTGCTATAAGGGACTGCCATGGAAGAGTTTGCAAAAGCCAGAGTCACCAGAGAAGGCTCAACATCAACAATGCTCAACTCGTCTACAATCGCTTTTGAGACAAGGTTCACACTAGACCCAGAATCACAAAGAGCTTCCTTGAATTCCACTCCAGCAATGGAACAAGGAAAAGCAAACTTTCCAGGGTCATCAACCTTAGGCAGTACCTTCAGCGATGGTGTCAGTGCTTCAGTAAAGAGTACCTTGATTTCCTCCCGAGATTCTCTGCAATTTTTGAAGAACATATGCAATGGCCGAATCTCCCAAGCATGTTCAAATGAGATATTTTGAGGAAGCCTTCTCACCATCTTCCGAAACCCAGCTAGCTGCTCTGCACTAATAGGATCCATCAAATGTCTAGGTGGAATTGGATATGGAACCTTAGGAACACAGACTCGAACTGGTGGAGTCTCAGCAAGTTCGTCGGGAGCAGTCACTTCAGAGCTAGCAGGCTGCTCTGTTCTCTCTTCTGCGCCTGGAGCAGTCTCAGCAGACAGTTGCTCTGGTTCTTTTCCCTCAGGTTTCTCACATCTCAGCTCTGTTGCATTACAGTGCTCAACCCTAGGATTCATCGCACTCTTTCCAGGAAGCATACCTTGCTGCCTCTTAACACTCTCAGCTGTTTGAGCAAGTTGAACATCAATCCTCTTTATGTGGTTGCTCACAGTATCATACTTTGTATTCAGCTCGGTGAACATGTTGTCCATCCTGGTGTTGATGTCAGTAGAAACCTGATTCAATGCCTTGCCCTGAATCTGCATACCGTGCAACAGCTGTTGCATCATCATACCCAGACCCTTCAGCTCATCTGGTTGACTATTACCGGCAGCTGGAACAGCTTGCCGATTGCTCTGCGGTTGTCGCTGGTTCTGTTTCTGAATCTGCCCGGTCGTAGCTTGCTCCATGCTGAAGACGTGCCCTTGGTTGTTTTTCAGTAGCTGATCAAACTTGGCAGTCAGCTCATCTATCTTCTGGGTGTCAGAACTGTTCCCTTTCTTGGAGCAATCACTCTCCTCGTTATTATTGGCTGAGGTGGCAGCCATGTTCTCAATCAGCTCAAACGCTCCATCAGTTGTCTGAGTCATGAAGTCTCCATTGCTGGCAGAATTCATAGCACTCTGAAATTCCCAGTCAACTCCATCATAGAAATTCCCAAGAGGTAGTCATCATCAAATCCATGGTGAGGACATTCTCTGTGATAGTCATTGAAGCGCTCCCATGCGTCGCAGAAAGGCTCATCAGTGAGCTTTCTGAAAGAGGTGATCTTGTTCCTCAATGCAGCTGTTCTCGCGTTAGAGTAGAAATGGTTGAGAAACGCTGATCGGACCTGTTCCCATGAAGTGAGAGAGCCGGTAGGGAGGGAGTTCAACCACCGTGCAGCTTTTCCATCAAGAGAGAATGGGAATAGCATGCACTTAATGTAGTCTGGTGGTACGCCATTCGCGCGAGTAAAACTACAGACTTTTTCGAAGCTTTCAATATGCTCCATTGGAGTTTCTGTAGAGATACCAGAGAACATCTTTCTCTGTACTAGACCGATCAAAGCAGGCTTGATCTCGAAGTCCTACCTGGTGCAGGGTGGAGGAACAATGGCAGAGCGCGTAGTAGGGATGTTACGCGGAAGGTTTCTCTTCCCGATAGGAACAGTCTGTGTCTGTTGTTCCTGCTGCTGCTGAGCAGCTTGTTCCTGCGCTTGAATGGTCTGCTGCAACTGTTGCATCTGCTCTGTATGAGTGCCATTGCAGCAATAAGATCATCCTGATTGGCTTGATCACCCATAGTGGTGTCGGTTTGCCTTGGCTGTTGACGATTTGTTCTTTCTAACCTTGCTAGCTCCTGGTTGGTAAGTGTAACCAATTCTCCTCGTGCGTTTCTCCGAGTATGTCTACTGGTCATGCACCTGGAACATTAGTTACAACAAAAAGGATATAACAAGTTAGAGGCCTTAGACTAAATAAATAACCAAAAAAATAAAAGTAAAAAGATGGTCCCCGGCAACGGCGCCAAAATGATATTACGTGTATAAGCACACCAATTAACCTAATGTGAACACTACCACAATCGAATGGTATGTCGATGTAGCACTTTAGGATGAAATCCACAGAGACCAATGATTACACTTTATTTATATAGGATCAATATCAAGCTAAAACATTATGGGGGTTTTAAAGTTGATTTCGTAACAAGCAAGTAAGAGATTGATTTAAGGTTTTTCAGATGATTAAGAATGCTAGCCTAGGGTGGTTTGATCAGGTGTTATACAAGTGTGAGCCAAACAATTATTCAAGTTCAATTAAGAGTAAGTTCAGAACTCGGATCACTCAGGTTGAATCAACCCACTCTCGTGGTATTGATCACTCAGGTTGAATCAACCCACTCTCGTGGTATTGATCACTCAGGTTGAATCAACCCACTCTCGTGGTATTGATCACTCAGGTTGAATCAACCCACTCTCGTGGTATTGATCACTCAGGTTGAATCAACCCACTCTCGTGGTATTGATCACTCAGGTTGAATCAACCCACTCTCGTGGTATTGATCACTCAGGTTGAATCAACCCACTCTCGTGGTATTGATCACTCAGGTTGAATCAACCCACTCTCGTGGTATTGATCACTCAGGTTGAATCAACCCACTCTCGTGGTATTGATCACTCAGGTTGAATCAACCCACTCTCGTGGTATTGATCACTCAGGTTGAATCAACCCACTCTCGTGGTATTGATCACTCAGGTTGAATCAACCCACTCTCGTGGTATTGATCACTCAGGTTGAATCAACCCACTCTCGTGGTATTGATCACTCAGGTTGAATCAACCCACTCTCGTGGTATTGATCACTCAGGTTGAATCAACCCACTCTCGTGGTATTGATCACTCAGGTTCAATCAACCCACTCTCGTGGTATTGATTCCTTTGCAAGTCGGTCTTGATGCCTAAACTCTCGTTTGGATCAGGACGCGCTGGCAAGCTTTAGAGATCAAGTCCGATATGTTCACAATACACCCTAATATCTACTCTCGCTGACTAGGGATGCAATGCTCAATCATAACAGATCTAGCAACCTATTACACGGTTAATGAACAAGTTAAACCTAGGATCTAACATTAAGCGGCCAGTTTAATGCAAGCATTAAGAATAGTTATGAATGAAGACAATCAAGGGATTCACTTATCTATGTTTAACTCACGGATCTAACACCCTAACACCCTAGACTAAGCAAGTGGATTACTCAGCCATGGACAGAGAAATCACAGAGATAACAGATGAAGAAAACATGTCTGAATTAATTATAAAAAGCAAAGAGGGTTTAGAAATCTTCTCCAAAGGAT
>NW_013617454.1:51340-52342 GCF_000695525.1 Brassica oleracea var. oleracea | reverse complement strand
TTCTCAGGTTAATCTCCGATTGTTGTGGCTTATTGCAAGTGAATCGGGAGACCGAAATAAAATGAGTTTTATTGGAAAAGTTTCGAAAATATCGAGTACATGTATGGATATTCCGAACTTTGTGGGAGTATACGAGTATACGTACCCACTCCCCTCCCCCCCTTTGGAGAGGGGGATAGCTGAACTTGTCAATAGGACAAGCTGCCTACGTACCTCTTTCGAGGATCAAGCCATCTCGTAGTTCTGTTTTGTTGTTACGGATGTTCCTACTCGTTGGATAGGGCCGTTTCTGTTCCTTCGGCCGTTGAGGCTTTAGTTAAATCGGCAGCCGATTCGTGAGTCGGGTTTTCCGCTGGTAGGGCGATGGACTCCGGGGTTGCGTCGCTGTCCGGAGCCGTTGCCTGGGCGAGTGATTCTGAATCGCTCTTTGTGAAATCTTCGGGAGTACTCTGAGTTTTCTTGACTCGCTTCAGGCTAACCGCAGTGGTGTTCCGAGTTTGTCGTAGCTTATGCTCGACCAAAAAGCAGAGCCTAGATTGTTTGGTGTTGGGAACTTGATGCTAAGGTGGTAAGTCGACGGTACCGCCTTCATTGCGTTGATCCATGGGGTTCGCATGATAACATTATAGATGGCCGGGTTATTGACTACGGCGAAGTCAAAGATTTTCGTGACTTCCCTTGCCATGACCGGAAGTTTGATCGATCCGAGGGTCATTGGTGTTGTGCCCGAAAAACCGGTCAGTGGTTTTGGTTCCGGGGCGATTTCCCCGAGTTCGATGTTCATTCTCTGGAGAGTGTCGCGGAAAATGACGTTGACCGTGCTGCCTGTGTCGATGAGGATTCTTCCCACTTCGAGGTCTCGAATCACCAAGTCGATGACCAGCGGGTCGCAGTGAGGTTTATCGAGTCCGACGGTTTCCTCCTCCTTGAAAACAATCGTACTGTTTGGAGCGTTGTCGGTCAGGGATCGAGTCGTCCAGTTAGAACTTGTTTCCGCCTTTC
>NW_013617454.1:50942-51227 GCF_000695525.1 Brassica oleracea var. oleracea | reverse complement strand
GACTGGTTTGCGCGTGCGTCCCTCTCGGGAGACTCTTTATCTGTCCTGGGAGGGCGGTCGGAATCTAGGATGAGGTCTTTTATTCTAGTGACCTTCGAGAGGTCGCCAGCGAGGAGTTTTGCGGCTAGCCTTGCGCCGAGAACTTTGCAGTTCGTAGTGGAATGACCTTTGGTCTGGTGGAACTCGCAGTAGGAGTTATCCTTGTACTGTTTCCTGGTCCATGTGTTTCCGGAGGTCTTCCCTTGTTCGGAATTGATAGTGTAGTTGTGCTCGCCCTGGACGTCT
>NW_013617454.1:48840-49639 GCF_000695525.1 Brassica oleracea var. oleracea | reverse complement strand
TTATATCCAGGTCGATGCGCTCGATTTCTTCTCCTTCGTTGCTCCCGAAATGAGGTGGAAGGTTCTCCACAGTTGGCTGTGCACCTGGCTGGAGCGTTTCATCAGGGTTTTGGCCTGAGGAAGCCTTCTCCGCGTGTGCAGCTCGATTGGCCGGAGTCTCGAAATCAAGTCTTCTACCGCTGCGGGCTCTTGTGGTTCCGTGCGGGGCTTTGCTCCTGGCCTTCGCCGTTAAGGTTTCCACCTATTTTGCGAGAGAGGCCACGATTTTTCCTTGTTCGTCCGTCTTTTTCTGAGCGGAGGCGAACATTTCCTTCATCTGGTCTAGTATCGCGGTGTCGGCAGTGACCGTTGATACGTTTCCAGCTGCAGTTTTATCAGTGTTGGCATCGAAGGGAGTCCCATCATACCAGTCATTGGGTTCAAGTCTTTTGGGACCAAAGATGGGCCGTTGTCCGCAATTCGGACCCTCTTTGGGTCGTATCAAGACTTAAGCGTTTTTACGATTTTACTCGCGAAGTAGCCGTTGGTATAGGCATGGTTCTTCCAACGGAACCCTGTTTCTTCGCATAGCCGAGGCAGTTGGTGTTAAGTTAACCGTAACCTGCTCTACTACGAAGAATAGGAAACTGTTCGAGAGACATAACCTTCCCAACTTCTCGAATACTTTTGATGATGTTTTTTAGACGGAAAATTAGTGTCGTATCCACGGGCCCGAAGACTGAGTTACGGAAACTTCGGACGAAGATGCATGGTTACGGGATGGGACCAGGTTCGGAATGGTCCACGGAGAATTGGCCGC
>NW_013617454.1:43889-48794 GCF_000695525.1 Brassica oleracea var. oleracea | reverse complement strand
GAGCTCGCCGGCGAGTCGACCGGCAACACGGCCGTGCTCGCCGGGCGATCTGGCTCGTGTCGCGGCCGAGCTTGCCGGCGAGTCGACCAGCAACACTGTCGTGCTCGCCCGGCGAACTAGCTCGTGTCACGGCCGAGCTCGCCGGCGAGTCGACCGGCAACACGGGGCGACTCGACCGGCAACACGGCCGTGCTCGCCGGGCGAGCTGGCTCCTGTTGCGGTCGAGCTCGCCGGGCCATCCGTTTCGGCTGTTCGTTTTCTCGGCTTTTGAAGTTTTGACCGAGATTCGGTTTTTCTGAGGACTTTCGGACATCGATTCTGTCGTGGCTGATTTTGACCCCAACAACCCACACATGTATTGTTCGATTCGGGGGCAACACATAGCTTTGTGACCCCTGAAGTACCTGCCCAGTTTTGGGATTGTTTTGTGGTTGACAGGGTAAACGTGGCCGTCTTGACACCCGCAGACCAGACCCTTCAAGCAGATCAGTGTATTAAGAATATTCCATTGGTCATCCAAGGCAAAGGGTTTGTGGCAGAATTGTTAGTCGTGCCTTTGAAAGGGTACGAAGTAATCCCTGGAATGGATTGGTTATCAAGCTACGGAGTTCAGATCGACTGTGGAAAGGGAAGGTTTTTGTTTGGCAGAGGTAAACGACCAGAGATGGTATACTATGGAATCAGTCCTAGTATGACTGTGTCTTTGGTAGCAGCAATGAGAGTACAAGATTTGTTTCAAGAAGGGGAAGTGTATTTGGTAACTATATCGGTTAGTGGAGGTGCCACTAATGATGAAGTTAAGGTCGAAGACATAGTGTTGGTCCAAGAGTTTGAGGATATCTTTGCACCACTAAAGGAATTACCTCCACCTCGGAGTAATCCTTTTACGATCAATTTGGAGCCTGAAGCAAAACCTATTGCTAAGGCACCATATCGGATGGCACCTGCGGAGTTGGCTGAACTAAAGAAGCAATTGGAAGATCTATTGGAAAAGGGATTTATCCGGTCGAGCTCTTCACCTTGGGGAGCTCCTGTGCTATTTGTGAAGAAGAAGGACGGAAGCATGAGACTGTGTATCGATTATCGTGGTATCAACAACATCACGATAAAAGATAAGTATCCTCTTTTGAGGATAGACAAGTTGTTAGACCAACTAAAGGGAGCTAGTTGGTTTCCGAAGATTGATTTGGTATCAGGGTATCATCAAATTCCTATTGCCAAGTCAGACATCGTAAAAATGGCATTTCGGACGAGGTATGGGTAGTCCGAGTTTGTAGTTATGCCCTTTGGTCTCACAAACGCACCTGCGGCTTTCATGCGTTTGATGAATGAAGTGTTTCACGACTTCCTCGACAAGTTCGTGTTCATTTTCATTGATGACATCCTGGTGTACTCGAGAAGTAAGGAGGAGCATAGTGAGCATCTGAGACTGGCTATGGAGAGGTTACGAAATCAGAAGCTATTTGCCAAGGTCAGCAAATGCTCGTTTTGGAAGAGAGAGATAGGATTTCTTGGTCATATTGTATCAGAAGAAGGCGTGGCTGCTGATCCAGAAAAGTTCCAAGCCATACGGGAATGGCCTCGACCTACCACTGTTGACAGAAGTGAGGAGTTTTCTCGGACTTGCGGGCTATTATCGGAAGTTTGTTAAGGACTTTTCCTCCATTGCAAAGCCTTTAACTAAACTTACCGGTAAAGTAGTTCCTTTCTTATGGGTGGAAGAAACCGAGAAGGCATTCAAGAAGTTGAAGGAAACTCTCACAACCGCACATGTGTTAGCTTTGCCCGAGCAAGGTAAACCTTACGCGGTTTACACGGATGCTTCACGAGTTGGGTTAGGTTAAGTTCTTATGCAAGATGGGAGAATCATTGCATATGCTTCGCGACAACTACGAAAGCATGAGGATAACTACAGTACACATGACTTGGAGTTAGCGGATGTGGTGTTCGCTTTGCGAATTTGGAGATCTTACTTGTATGGAGAAGAAGTAGAGGTATACACGGACCATCAAAGTCTTAAATACCTCTTCACTCAGCCAGACCTCAACCTGCGCCAGCGTAGATGGATGGAGTTTGTGGCTGACTACGATCTAAGGATTCGCTACCATCTTGGTAAAGCGAATGTTGTTGCGGATGCTTTAAGTCGAAGAAAGTTGGACGCAGATTTAGAGAAAGAAGTGGAGCTGTTGAACCAAGAGTTGAAGCGAGTGAAGTTGGTCGTTTTGGAAGGGCAAGCGAGTGAGCCATTGGGACTTCAAGCGGTGAATCAGGCCAGCTTGATTCAGAGAATTCAAGAGGAACAACTTAAGGATGAGAAGCTGTTGAGGATCGCAGAGGAACTCAAAGGACAAGCCGGGCCCAATAATGCGGGATATTACTTAGCAGGGGATGGAACCTTGCTACTTAATGGGAGCATCACGGTTCCTAAAGGACAAGGGCTGAGAGATGAGATACTAAGGATTGCACATCATTATTTACTTAGTATCCATCCTGGAAGTTCGAAGATGTACCGAGACGTGAGAAGATACTATCATTGGTCGGGCATGAAGAGATCGGTAGCGCAATGGGTCGTACAGTGTGCAACTTGTCAACAAGTCAAGGTCGAACATCAAGTTCCAGGAGGATTGTTGCAGTGTCTTCCAATACCTCAATGGAAATGGGGCTCTATTTCCATGGATTTCATCACCGGATTACCCACCGCTCCAGGTAGATCGAACAACTCTATATGGGTGATTATGGAAAGGTTAACCAAGGTTACCCACTTGTTGCCTATGCGCGACACTGATAAAGTTGGAGTGTTGGCCGAGCTGTACATCGATCAAATCGTGAAGTTACACGGAGTACCCTCAGACATCGTCTCAGATCGCGACCCTAGGTTCACGGCATCATTTTGGGAAGCACTACAAGAAGCTTTGGGGACAAAACTGTACAGAAGCATGGCGTTCCATCCAGAAACAGATGGCCAAACAGAGAGGACCATTCGGACCATCGAGGACATGCTGCGGATGTGTATTCTTGATTAGGCAGGAAATTGGGAGAAGCATCTACCGTTAGTCGAGTTCTCGTATAACAACAGTCATCATTCGAGCATAGGGATGTCTCCTTATGAAGCGTTATACAGAAGGCCATGCAAAACACCTATGTGTTGGACGGAAGTGGGCGAAAGGAGAATGTTTGGGTCACCTATCGTTCAGGAGACCATGATTAAGCTAGAGATGATTCAGACTAACATGAAGAAGGCTCAGGACCGTCAAAAGAAGCACGCGGACCAGTCAAGAAGAGAGGTAACTTTTGAGATAGGAGATTAGGTCTATTTAAAGGTTACTGCACAGAAAGGGAAGGACAGATTTGGCAAGGTCGGGAAACTTGCGGTCAGATTCATTGGTCCATACAATATCATCGGAAAAGTTGGTGAGGTTGCTTACCGATTGGATCTACCTGAGGATATGCATCTACATCCTGTATTCCAAGTTTCCATGCTTAGGAAACATATACAGAATCCAAGTGCTGTTGAACCCGAGAGACTAGAGGAGTTGGGGACGAACCTTACGTATCCGGAAGGACCAATCAGATTAGGAGAACGACGTATTCGGAAGCTGAAGAATCGTGAGATTGCTCAAGTGCAAGTATTCTGGGGAAGACAAAACAGGATTCATGTTACTTGGGAGGATGAAGCGAGATTTAAGGCCGATCACCCAGAGTTTTTCCGAGAGGACGTTGTGATGGAAGAAGGAAGCCCCTCAGAACCTTAGAATTCGAGGACGAATTCTATTAACGGGGGGAGAATGTAGAAACCCTTAAAAAAAAGTGGTCGAGTATCTTTTTGGTGGTCGAGTCGCGAGCGATCAGATCGATCGAGAGGTTTCGAAGTACGAGGTGGTCGAAGAATTCATCGTGAGTGAACTACGAGTCGAGTAAGCTGCTCGACCATAGTTAAAAGATGTCTTAGATTGATCAGACGAACGTTTTGGAAGCATAACATTTTTGGAAGCACGACGTTTTAGAAGCTCGACGTTTTAGAAGAACGACGTTTCTTAACCACGAAGTAATCCACGAAACTTTGTATCAGCGGAATATTAATTCAGAGACGTCATAAGTCGGAAGCAGGACGAATCCAAGCAGGACGAATCCAAGCAGAACGGGATCAAAGCACGACGGGAAAACCCGAAGTTGGGCGGAAACCCTAATTTCGGTATTATGAATTTTTCGGGGAAGCCGGAGGCTCGGGAAATATTTTTCCGTCAGGTCAGGATTCATTTGGAGTTTATTAAAAATACTCAGATCATCAGAACGGGCGTCGAAAAATATTTGGGATTGATCGCGGGACGAAAATTCACTGGAAGGCCGATATCGGACAATTGACCGAGAAGCTCGAGGTGGCTAGATGTGTGTGTGTTCAGGACGTGGTGGCAAGCTGATGTGCCGAAGTCCACAGATCAGTACATGGAACCAGCTCAGCATGGAGTTCAGGACGTTCTGAATATTTCAATCGAGGTTCATGTTTTTCACCGTACCAGACAGACTGACCGTGCAGTGTACTGGACCGTCTGACATACGTCCGGAAAGGATCTTTGGCTGGAACAATGGCCGGATGACCGATCTGACTGTACTGGAGCTTGCCTTTGCCGTCCAACTTCACAAGATAAGGCTGATGGTCAAACTAGAATCAACTTAGGACGAGCCAATTTTGATTCAGACCATAGCTTCTCTCTTTTGGCATGTTTGGCTTGTACCGCATGTATCGGCTACCGTGCTGATGATCTCTCTACCTTGTTCGATCCGATCATGGACTTTTCCTTTGGATATTTTTCTTAGGCAAGGATCCTTTAGCTATCAGAAGACTTGGGCTTTGTTGGAACGCAACTTGTCCGATCAGAACGTCCCGCGTCCCTTGCTGATCGTCCC
>NW_013617454.1:25339-42792 GCF_000695525.1 Brassica oleracea var. oleracea | reverse complement strand
TGGCATGCCACTACTTGTATAATATTTTGTGTGTTGTGAACAAGATATTATATAAGATAAATAAAATCGACGTTTTGTGGAAATGCCTTGTTGTTTCTGATATTAGCTTGTCCGAGCTAACACAACGTCAGGTTGAGGTACGGGTTGAGAAGCCTTAGGCTTTGACCTGACGGGGCGTGTTAGTGGTCGGGCTGGCCTAGTCGTGAATTGCACTTTTTGTGACCTTGGCTGGAGCGCCCGTTAACCCGTCTTGTAGCGCTCCCGAACCTTGGTAGACGGTCGGGCCGTCGGTCATGTTCTTGTTTGATTGTTGGCCGGTGGTTCAACTTATGCCTAGAACTAGGGATGTTTAAATGGGCTACACGCCCGCGGGCCTTGCGGGCAGATTGTAAACGGGCGGCGCCCGTACCTATTTAGTTATATATAAAGTTATAACGGGTTCATGCAGGATAGGCCCGTTAGGAATGTTTATTAAACGGGTTTTGCCCGCGAAATAAAAGGGTGCCCGTTTAGTTTTTTTTTTCTTTTCAAAATAAACAAAACGGCTTCGTATAGTTTTAGGTTTTCTTTTGATCTGAGAAATTAGAATCTTTTGCAGTCAGTTCTTCACTTCAAGCTTTTTCTCCTTCGATGAAACTTAGAAACTTATGATATGAATCAAATTTGAGAAACAATATTGTGGGTCTCTTCATTTTCTTCACTAAGAGAAGGTAAACATCTAATTTCTTCATTATTTTCTCATGTTCTGTCTTTTGCTTCTTCTGATTTTGATTCTGGGTTGCAGGCTGCTTTGGTTCAAGACTTCAACGGTTCGTTTTTGCTGTGACTTGTGAGTTGTGAGCATCCGTGCTGTGAGCCTGTGAGCGATTTAGGAAAATCCTAATACTTCAAGTCTTCAAGTGAGTTTCTCTGGAACATGTTTGTTTGTTTTTATGTTTACTGTCTAAGATTTGATACAAAGACGTGTACTTCTAGTTTTTTAGGATGTAACTCTTTGACAAGCTTAGTTTTTTTTTCTTGCCATCTTGTGCTACAGTTTTGTTTGCTTGCTTGTTCTGTGTTTGGTTATCTAAAGGTTTGAGCTTTAGCACAGATTCTGAACTTGTGCCTTCCACGTTAGTTTGAATGATAACACCATGCGTTTGGCCTCTTTGGTTTAACCATGACCTGTTTCTGTCTTTAATAGAGAAGAACGTGTAAACACTAATACATTCATCCTCGTCCTAGCTTCCCATTTTCTTTTGTGTGGCTGCAATAATATTTTCTTTTTTCTTTGCTGATCAAAGCTCCATGTAGATGGAGTAGGGATCGTTGGTTTGAGACTAAGAGAGGAGGATGAAGTTGGTTTATGTCTTGTTTCTAAATGATTTGCAGTTTTCTTTTTAAATTTCAGACACAAGCTTTATGTGCTTTCAGATTCTCAATGGTTTGTTGTATTTCACTTTCTAAGTTTCAGATTTATGTACCTGCAGATTTTAAATATGTATTAGATACACTGCAGATTTTAAATAGGTTTATTACATGTTATTGAGCATGTGAAATAAGATGCATAAGCTTTTTCTTTTGTCTTATATAAGGAATAATAAACGCTTTGGTTATTTTGTGTTTCCTGGTTTTACAGAGCTACACTTATTGGTTTCTTCAGATTACATAAAATAAATAATTAAAACAGAGATAAAGTCATTACATAAAACAGTTTCTTCAGATTTAGTAAATCTGATTTACATGGCAAAAAAAAATAAATAACAAATCTGTATTTAAAAGTTAATTAAAGTGTAGTTGGAAAAAAAAAATAAACGGGCTCACGGGCCTAAACGGGCATCTCCATGTTAAACGGGCTCACGGTTAACGGGCTTAAACGGGTTTGCTGGTTAAACGGGCATGTGTTCACGGGCTTTAGACAGGCAGGGCTATAAACGGACAGGGTTTAAACGGGCTCGGGTAGCCCGTTTTAACATCCCTACCTAAAACGGTTCGGAGGCGTTACAGAGGTGGTATCAGAGCATGGTTTCGTCCATGCGTGACACAAGTGCTTTTTAACGATTTTATCGAGTCAAAAGAGTCACAAAAAGATGTTTAGGAAACTTCCCGTAGTAGGTTTAGTAGGAATAAGACTTACCCTTTTGATTGTGTGCAGATGGCTAATCGCGGGATAGGTGATGATGGACGAGGTCGGATATGGGGAGAGGGTATGGATTGAACAGGCGGAGGATTGGGCTACAGATCTGATCAGGATGATGGAAATGGCGTTAGTGAGATGTTTGGACATGATAGGAGCCCTATACAGAAAACAAGATCTTTTCCTGTTTACGGTAACATGACTAGAGTGAGAGAAGACAGTATGGCCAGCATTAGTCCAAGTCGTATTTGGCACCGGAGACATCAACATGATCAATCTGCTCAATCAAACCCAAGGCAAGATCAGAACCGTGCCAGTGAAGGACCATAAGATCAAGGAGCGGAAAACACCCTGAAGCTTTTACATGACGTGATGACCGAGGCACTTTGTAACCAAGGCAGGCGTACTCATACCCCAGAAGTTTCATAGCGGTTGTTCCGTGTGCTTCCGCCTATTCTTCAGCAGAAAATTCTGTTGCATCGAGTGAGAGACTGTGTCGATCCTTTCCTCTCCGGCCCTTTTGTATATATCTGCACATAAGCTATTGAATAACAAATGCATGAGGGCAGAACAAAGGCTTTAGGGTTTTAAGGTGGGTACTAGCTAAAGATGAGCTAGCTACTCAGGATCAGCAAGATGGGTAAAAAGAATAAGAAGTCCTGAGTGTTGATCACGTTAAACCCTATTCTAACACGCATAACAAAAAGAATTGCAGTCAAGATTAAGTTCAAGTTAGATGGAGTTAAGTCTTTCCAGAGTAACCTCGACAAGCTGAAAGCTTTTGGAGAACAAGATGATGTAATGTCAGGGTGTTCTGGATCCACATGTACGTCTGTCGCCTCTGCTAAGGTCACTGAATAAGATGAATTAAAGCACGAGGGTGTTTAATGCACATCATAGAATAAGGTCCTGATTCCCACAAGGTTGGACTGGCTCGATCTTAACAAACTGGCTCGATAAAGACATCAAAACGACTCAAAGCGGACTGACTCTAAGCATAAAACCAAATGTAAACGTTTAGTAGCAGATAAGCCCCCCCCCCCTCCCCTCCCCCACGCAGACTTACTTCTCACCATCCCTGGTGAGAAAATAATTCAAGGAAAGGCTAAAATAATAAACAAGTGCAGGAAACAGAAATAGTTCAAACGGATATACCAATGGAGATAGAACTAGGAGACTGCCTAGTCAGTATCATTTCTCTCGGACTGGCCAGCGGAACATCTGTTCCTTTTGCGCGGAGTGGCCCATGGAGTCTCTTCGTCACCCCTTGCAGTTCCTGCTGGGTCCTTCCCTGGACGGCGATTGCTCGGTGTAGGCTGGTCTTGACGAGGTTTAGTTGTGCTCGGAGCTCCCAAGCATCCTCCAGTGATCGCCTTCAGTATCCTCTTCATGAGGCTGTTGTTTTTGTGCTGAGAATCTACCATCCAGCAACGGTAGGCGGCGTAATCTGTGTCGTCATCAAGCGGGCCTAGGTCATACGCAGTGTCGCTTCCAACAGTGCCTACTAACTCTTGCTCATCCATCGTATCATCCTGGTAAGATGATTTTGGGTCGGCGCAGAGATACTGAGGCTCGGGGACGAAACAAATGTTGACCACATCTCCAAGCGAGGTGATGTCCGGTTGAGGCAGCTTACAGTAGAGGTCGTTCCTGTCCTTACCGAGGAAGCTATAGGTGGTCTCGTCGCGGAGAATCTGGAAATTGTTCAGGTAAGGGATATCAATAAATGCTGGGGTCTCGTTACACTGGTAGAGGCTGAGTTCAAGCTCCAAGTGGCGGAATAGAGGAGTAAGCAAACTCCCAGAATAGAGGAGTAAGCAAGCTCCCAGATCGGTCCTTTTTCAGAGAACCCTTAGTCACCCTTGCTTTCTTGTCCACAAACATCTGAACAAGCACACAACCTGGACTATTTGTCATTTGAGCGGTCAGAATCCCAATGTTTGCGGATCTGATCTCGTCCTCAACTCCCTCAAATAACATCTGAAGCTCCCCGCGTTGCACCTTGGACGTTTGGTCCTTTGAGAAGAGCAAATTGCTCAGGACCTTTGCAGCAATCCGTAGAACAGGGTTGCGGATGCGAGATTGACTGGTTGATCGCGATTTGAAATCCCCGGAAGCGATGAACTTCCAGAACGCTTACTCGGGAGGAAACTTACTTGGGAAGGATGTCGCGGTGTACTCTTCAGATATCTCATAGATCTCGGTGAGCTTCTCCAAACTGATGGAATGGTTAACACCACTCGCAAAGAAAGTGAAGGAGGCTTCCTCAAAGATTGGGAAGTCGGGTCTCTTGAAGGTGAGCTTTGCGTTGGCTAAGACCTGTCTCACCAAATCTGGGTACAGTGGGTAAGTGATGTGGCAGAGATCAGCTATTCCCAGCACTTGGAGAACAGCATGTAAATCCCCGTGGAGGCCCAAGTCGTTTAAAGCCCCGGCATTAACAAATCGTGTTGGGAGGATGTTGATGTTGAGCAAGGATTTGTAGCGACGGAGCAAGGAGTTGTAGCGACGCGAGGCTTCCTTATCTTATCGTTCCTCGGATTTGGTAGGGATGTTTGGGTCAGTGAGGGAGATCTCTGTTCCCTCTTCTCATGGCCATGGGTGGGTCGGGGAGACGGTGTCATCCTCTGGTTCTCCTCGAGCGTACGGTGCTTTAATCATGGAAGCCATCTTGGTACGTCTAGGAGCCATCTGTAAAACAAAACCAAAGGAAAGAGTTAGTACCATTCGATTGGGTTTAGTAGGAAAAGTTGGAAGCTTTTTGCGATTTTAGTTGCTCTTTCCAAACTATTCCATAACCCAATGTAGAGAGAACAAGCGATTGATAATGGTAAACCAGATACAATCACTTTAGAAGACTAGGTACTTAGATCATCTCACCAACAACAGAAATCGATTTAATAGATCCCAAAATCCATATCTAAGCAATTGATGCATGTGTAGTTTAAGAACATTGGCCCAAAGGTTATGACTTTCCATCTAACCTAATCGATTTAACCATTCTCATCTCAACTTCTATTAACCATCCTAGCAGCAAAAGGAGAGGTCGATTTTGATTTGGATAAACCCTAAAATCGATCTATTCAAGCGCAAAAGAAAAGAAGAGAAAGAGATTTTAGGCCGAGAATCACAGTGTGATTTCGCCTCTTACCGTTCGATTGTTGATGGAAGAGTCCTGCAAATTAGCCAAACAGTTCGAAATCCAAACAAATAGAAACCGCAAAACTCAAAACAAGTGTGAAGAGTTTTAGGTTTTTAAAGGAGAGGGAAGATGGGGGAGGCGGTTTTGGTGGAAGTGGGAAAGAGATGGGGAAAGTTCCCTTTTTATAGGCCCACTTCGTGCCCCACTTCCCACTTGCTAGGGTTTCCCTTTATTTTACAAAATTAAATTAAAGCTAGAATTTTTTTTTTCCCGAGAGACTTACCTTCGTGGAGCAGCTGCTCCGAATCAGGAACAACCGGAGACTGTTCTGGTTGAGTAACTCGGTTTTTTTTTTATCCTGCAAATAAGTAAAACGAAACACAAAAATAAATCTAAAAGAAATATTTACACTCACCAGTGGGTTGCCTCCCACTAAGCGCTTGGTTTAAGTCACTAGCTTGACTTGGTTAGCCTATTAGGCTATGGAAGGATCGCTTAGGGGAATTTCTTCACCCTCTGCAATTGTTGTCTCAGCAAGGTATGGCTTTATGCATTGACCATTGACAACAAATTCTTCCCCTTTTGTGTTCAGCAACACAGCAGCTCCGTGGGGGCGGACCTCTTTAATGGTGAATGGTCCAGACCATCTAGATCGCAGCTTTAACTTTTAGTTGAAAAGGAACCTTGAGTTGAAAAGGAGCACCTGATCCTTAGGTTGAAAGTTGCGGCTGATGATCCTCTTGTCATGATAGGCCTTAGTTCGCTCCTTGTAGATCTTTGAGCTTTCATAGGCTAGGTGTCTAATTTCTTCCAGCTCGTGTATCTGCATGGATCGTCTCTCTGTTGCTGGTTTGATGTCGAAGTTGAGTAGCTTCACAGCCCATGCTGCCTTGTACTCCAACTCAACCGGCAGGTGACATGCTTTACCATACACCAGGTTGTAGGGAGTGGTCCCGATTGGTGTTTTGTAGGCTGTTCTGTAAGCCCAGAGAGCGTTGTCTAGCTTGAGCGGCTAATCCTTGCGACTGGTGTTAACTGTTTTCTGCAGGATGCTCTTGATCTCTCTGTTTGAAACTTCCACTTGTCCACTAGTTTGAGGGTGATATGGCGTGGCTATCTTGTGTTGCACGCCGTTCTTCTTCAATAGGCCTGCGAAGATCTTGTTGATGAAGTGACTACCCCCATCACTGATGACTACTCGTGGTACCCCAAATCTTGGAAAGATTATGGTTTTGAACATCCTAGTCACCACCTTTGCGTCGTTTGTGGGACTGGCTATTGCTTCCACCCACTTAGAAAAGTAGTCAACTGCTACCAATATGTACTCGTTCTTGAAAGATGGTGGGCATGGTCCCATGAAGTCGATTCCCCAACAATCGAATACTCAACCTCTCCAAGATGAAGTTCTGAGGCATCTCATTTCGTTTATCGATATTCCCTTGGCGCTGGCATGAGTCGCATCTAGAGATGTAAGAATGGGCATCTTGGAACATTGTTGGCAACCAAAAACCGGCTTGAAGAATCTTAGACACGGTTTTAAATGTCGCAAAGTGCCCTGCATAAGAAGAACCATGACAGTGATAGAGGATTCCTGGAATCTCGGACTCAGATACACATCGTCGGAATACTTCATCTTTGCAACTTCGGTACAGATAGAGTTCATCCCAATAGTAGTCTCTTGCTCCTCTTAGAAATTTCCATTTATCATTGCCAGTGAATTTGACAGGTTCGTTCTCAGCGGCCAAATAGTTGGCGATCTCAGCAAACCATGGAAGAGTGGGATATTGCTTTTTGATCGCACAGACAAGGTGTTCCAGAACGCTGGAGCAAACTGGACAGAGCGGTTGTTCTGTAATGCTTCCCAGACTGATCGAGTAGACGTGCTCGATCGGAAGGCTGTCATCAAGTGTTGTGTCTTCATCTATCTTCATTCTGGAGAGGTGATCTGCAACACCATTCTCAATGCCCTTTTTGTCTTTGATTTCTAGGTCAAATTCCTGGAGCAATAAGATCCATCAGAGTAGCCTTGGTTTCGCATCCTTCTTCGTCAGAAAATACCTCAATGCTGCATGATCTGTATGCACTATCACCTTAGAGCCATCTAGGTGGGATCTGAATTTTTCGAAGGCAAAGACAATTGCCAGAAGTTCTTTCTCTGTAGTTGCATAGTGACATTGAGCTTCGTCTAGTGTTCTGCTCGCATAATAGATCACGTGAAGCTTCTTATCTTTTCGTTGGCCGAGTACTGCTCCAACCGCAAATTTGCTTGCGTCAGTCATGATCTCGAAAGGAAGTTCCCAGTCTGGTGGTTGCACAATGGGTGCGCTGACTAGAACTCCTTTTATCGTGTGGAAGGCGCCCAAACAATCGCTATCGAACTCAAATTTTGTCTCCTTGCAGAGCAGTCTAGTGAGTGGTCTTGCGCTTTTGGAGAAGTCTTTGATGAACCTTCTGTAGAAACCAGCATGTCCGAGGAAACTCTTGATTCCTTTAACAGAGTTTGGAGGTTGTAAACTCATCATCACTTATATCTTTGCCTTGTCCACTTCGATCCCCTTTTCTGAGATTTTGTGACCGAAAACAATTCCATCACGCACCATGAAGTGACACTTTTCCCGATTCAACACGAGATGCTTTTCTTCACACCGTTGAAGGACCCTGCACAAGTTTGACAAACAGACAGAAAAGGAGTTCCCATAGACACTAAAGTCATCCATGAAAACTTCCATTATGTCCTCTATTAGGTCAGTGAAAATAGACATCATGCAACGCTGGAATGTCGCAGGGGCATTGCACAGTCAAACGGCATTCTCCTGTAGGGACATGTGAAAGTTGTATTCTCTTGATCGTCTTGGTGAATGGGAATATGAAAGAATCCTGAATAACCATCTAAAAAGCAGTAATATGGATGGTTAGCCAATCTCTCAAGCATTTGATCAATGAATTGAAGTGGGAAGTGATCCTTTCGTGTGGCTGTGTTTAATTTCCGAAAATCAATACACATACGGTGACCAGTTACTGTCTTAGTAGGTATCAATTCATTATTTTCATTAGCGACCACAGTAATGCCACCTTTCTTAGGAACTACATGAACATGACTAATCCACTTACTATCAGAGATCGCATAGATTACACCAGCTTCTAGAAGTTTCATTATCTCTTTCTTGACAACATCTTTTAGATTTGGGTTTAACCGCCTCTGATGTTCTACAAAAATCATCGATTCATCTTCTAGATGTATTCTATGCATGCATAAATCAGGTGAAATACCGGGAATATCTTCTAATGAGTACCCTATTGCCTTTCGGTATTTTCTCAATTCACACAAAAGTTTAGCAGCTTCTACATTATTAAGCTCACAATGACAGGGTATGTTGAATTAGGTCCAAGAAACGCATACCTGAGTCCTGCCGGAAGGGACTTTAATTCGATATTTGGAGCCTTGAGTTTGCTTCAGGAATCATCGAGCAGGTTGGTCGGCTTGTCCGGCTTGTTAGGAGCAATTGCTCCTTCTGGTGAAATCTGACTGCTCGTCTTCCCAGACTTAGAAAAGCGACCGTCTTCTCAATGCTTTCATTCGAGTCTAACATCTTTTTGTACCCATCAGCATCCATGTTGCACGTGTTCTGCTCGGACTCGGCACGTATCAGAGCCACTTCTAAAGGATCATCTACGAGGATTTCTTCAATCATCCCTTCTTGAGGGGTCAAGGCGGCGTTCTCGTCGTCAATCGTGAAGTTCTGACCATCTATCATAGGCCGTTTGAGCAGCTCGTCCATCTCGAACTTCATCACAATATCTCCTAGTTGGAGATCGATCCTCCCATGACGCACATCAATGATTGCACCATCTGTGCATAAGAAGGGTCGTCCCAGAATGAGAGGGTCTTTTGGTTCATCTTCTAGTTCCAGGACCACGAAGTCCGCCGGCACAGTGGTGTTGCCAATTTGCACTTGTAGGTCTTCGAGAACACCTACTGGCATCTTGACTGATCTGTCCGCGAACACCAACGAAATCCTAGTAGGCTTGAAGTTGGTTAGTCCCATACGTTTTGCAACTGAATAGGGCATGAGATTCACATTGGAACCTGAATCACATAAGGAACAGGCGAAAACTGTTTTTTCAATCTGAACCGAGAGGACAAATTTTCCAGGATCTTCCAGTTTCCTGATTGTTCTGTTTTGAAGGACTGCGCTGCATTCTTTTGAGACCATCATGATATCGCTGTCTGCAGAGGTCTTCCCAGAGACCAGCCCTTTCACAAGACTGCGCATTGAGGGAATCATCTGAATTGCGTCCATGAGAGATAGCTTGACATTCAACTCCTCTAGCATCTTCTTGCACTTCATCTCTTCGCAATCCTTACGTGACTTCTTAGCAGGGACTGGGTAGTGAACTTTTGGAGTGTAGACGAAAGCAGGAACACGCCAATCTGGCATCGTAAGAGCTACTGGTTCTATCACAGCTGGCTGTTCTGCGTCTTGTTCGTCGTCCAAGACATCCTCAGGTTGTTCTCCATCTTTCTGTTTTCCCTTCTCTTTAGCAGTGAGCTTTTTGGGGACAGGATCTGGGGATGTCTTCCACTTCTTAACTCCACTGTGTTACAGTCCTTGGGATTCTTGTTTGTTTTCCCAGGAAGTGTTCCATGTTGCCTCTTGATTGTTTCAGCAGTTTGAGAAATCTGAACATCCATCATTCTTATGTGGCTCGCTACAGCATCATATTTGGAATTTAATTCCGTGAACATGTTGTCCATCCGAGTGTTGATCTCGTTGGTAACCTGGTTCAGTGCTTTTCCTTGAATCTGTTGTCCTTGCAAAAGTTGTTGCATCATTCTTTTCAGTTCATCTGGCTGTCCGCTTGCGGTTGCAGGAGCAGTTTGCGGATTATTCTGCCTGTTCTGAAACTGTTTCTGAGCTTGGCTGAGGATGAACATCTTTCCATTCTGATTCTGAGAGTATGGCTTCTGATATCAAGGGTTTTGGAACTGATTTCCTTGAGGTCTGTCGTTGGGGTTGTCCAGATTGGTCTTGTATGAGAACAGATGCGGGTTGTTCCTCACATTAGGGTTTGGATGGTAGTTTTTGAACTGCCAACCCTGCCCATTGACGTAACTGACCTCTTGCTGATCTTCTTCCGATGTCTCAGTTTCTGCTGCAGCATCTGTAGTTCCTGGTTCCAGATTGGTTTCTTCCATGACATAGATCTTATTCTGATTGTTCTTGAGCAGGAGATCGACTTTAGCGGCGAGGTCATCAATCTTCCTAGTGTCCATGCTGTTCACCTTCTTGGAACGGTCAGTCTCCTCGTTTTTGTTGGACGAACTAGCTGTCATGTTCTCTATTAGCGCGTGAGTTCCTTATGTGGTTTGAGTCATGAAATCTCCATTGCTCGCTGCGTTTAGAGCATTGTGGAACTCCCATTCCACACCATCGTAGAAGATTCCTAGGACATGGTCATCGTCAAAGCCGGTGGTTTGAGTCATGAAATCTCCATTGCTCGCTGCGTTTAGAGCATTGTGGAACTCCCATTCCACACCATCGTAGAAGATTCCTAGGACATGGTCATCGTCAAAGCCGTGATGAGGACACTCTCTGAGGGTATCATTGAACCATTCCCACGCTTCATTGAAAGGTTCATTAGCGAGTTGCTTGAAGGAGGAGATCTTGTTCCTTAGGGCAGCTGTTTTGGCTTTCGTGTAGAAGTGACCCAAGAAAGCTGCTCTAACCTGTTCCTAAGAAGTTAGGGAACCTGTAGGGAATGACTTAAGCCATCGTGAAGCCTTGTCCGCTAGAGAGAATGGAAACATCATGCATTTGATGTAGCCGGGTGGGACGCCGTTTGCACGAGTGAAACTGCATATCTCTTCAAAAGCTTCAATGTGTTCCATTGGTATCTCAGCTGACAGTCCATGGAATATCTTTCTCTGGACAAGATTGATCATGCCGGGTTTTATCTCAAAGTCTGCCTTTTGACATGGTAGTGGAGCGATAGCAGAGCGCGTAGCAGGGATGTTATGCGGTAGGTTCCTCTCACCAATTGGGACAGGTGGTTCCCGCTGTGCAGCCAGTTGCTGCGATGTGATTGTTTGCTGCAACTCTTGCATCTGTTGCATCTGCTGCATCTGCTGCTGCATCTGTTGCATAGAAGAGGCCATTTGTTCTGGAGTGCCATAGTCGGCCATTGTGGCAGTAATTGATTTTTGTTGACGGTTGGTTCTTTCTAAGCTTGTGAGTTCCTGATTTGTAAGCGAAATTAAGTCCCCTTGTGTATTGCTCCGAGTATGTCTACTGGTCATGCACTTGGGTCATTCGCTGCAAAAAGAGGGTTAAACAAGTTAGAGGTTTTAGGCTAAATAAATAACCGAAAAATAAAGGTAAAAAGCTGGTCCCCGGCAACGGCGCCAAAACTTGATACACTGAAATTGGATCTTTGTCTACTATCAAGTTAACAGTGTAGCTATAATATCTTTAGATTCAATTCCAGAGGACCAGTTCACACTTTATCTTTGTGGGATCAGAATTAAGCTAAACAAAGTGGGGGGTTTTTAAAGAAGTCAATAACATAAATAACAAGTAACAAGATGGGGTTGTTTTGAATTGATTTAAAGGCGCTAGTCTAGGGTTTCTTCTTCAGGTATGGAATCGCAAGCCAAGCAATTATTCAAGTTCAGTTTATAACAAATCTAAACTCGGATCACTCAGGTTGAATCAACCCACTCTCGTGGTATTGATTCTTTTGTTAGTCGGTCTTGATGCCTAAACTCTCGTTTGGATCAAGACGCGCTAGCAAGCTTTAGAGATCAAGTCCGATATGTTCACAATACACCCTAATATCCATTCTCGCTGACTAGGGATGCAAAGCTCATTCAATTCATATCAAGTTATCAATTAACGGCTAGCTAAATTGATTAACCCTAATTCATGCACTAAGTGATCAGTTCAATGCAAGGAATAAGAACTGATATGAATGTAGACAATCTTAAGATGACTTATTTATGCTTCAGCTCACGAATCCAAACCCTAGAACCCTAAACTAACTCGGTGACTACTCAGACATAACACAAGAACAGAGAAGCATAATTTCTTAATAATACTGCATATATTAAATAATAGAAATCAGAGGGTTTAGGATAATCTTCCCTAGGAGATAGATGAGGCCTTCTCCCTTACAAGTAGCAATCGCCCAAAAATCATACCTCTCTCAGGTCTTTTCTTGCGTAAAAACTAAGGTAGGTCTAAAGTAATAAATGGGAGACTATATATATCGGAGCCACAGGCGGCTATATGAAAAAAATAGGAAATCTAGGGCAAATCTCGAAATATTTGGAAACTTCCTTTTTTATCTCTACCGCTGGAGCAGGCACTCATGCTGCTCCGGTCGACTGTTCTGCGCGAAAGACTTCAATTCACACTATTTTTCTCATCTTTCCCTCCGTCTGGTCTATCTATCATCCAATGCAACTCCAGACCTGTAATGACTCAAATGGACTAAAAAGACTCGATAAAACCTTGAAAACTATTAGTAAGACATACATATAATGTGCCAAAAACACAATATATCATAATGCAGAAAGTAAACCGAGAGATAATAATTAAGTACAAACAACCTCTTTGCTTTATTAGAAATCACCTTTAAACAATCTTTACATGACCTTGTTTATTCAGCTTTACACGTTTAGTGTTAACACCCTAAAACGTGCTACTAAAGGATTCTTAATCTACCCAATTTTGTCTCTCCTCCGTCAAGTACTTCGGCAACTGCTTCAGCACGACCAAGACACACTTGAGAGCTTCTCTCTCTCTCTAAGATCATCCTTTGTGTCTTTATCTTTCAACCAGAGTTTGGACCCGTTGGCTCACCCTCTTTTGAAATGGTACGGGGTAACGTCCTCACCATCAGTGTTGGTTATGGGGTCGTGAGTCTTTTACTCCAGCCCAAAGACAGACACAACGACAATCTCCTCTTTGACAAGTATGATAACCTCCACACTTTTGAAACCCTCTGTTCTGAATCTATGTGGGAAAATTCATGAAATAACCATTACATATTTTCATGAATGCAGCAAGGGAAGGCTTGTTCACATTGATTTTAGTTTCATTCTTGAAACTTCCCATGGTGGAAACATGCGTTTTGAGAAAGCACATTTTAAACTGAGCCACGAGATGACACAATTGCTTGATCAATAAAGTTATATGAAGAGAGAAATCTGGCATCAGTTTGTGAGTTAAAATTTCTCCACACTTTACCTTTTTGACATAATTCCAATGAGAGGTTATGAGATAGTTCTATACTCTCTCTCGTATAGCTTGTGTGTGAAAGGTTACTTGGCTGCTCATTGGTACATGGAGGGGATCATCATTACAGTGGAAATGATGGTGGGAAGTGGGTTGCCTTGCTTCAGCAGAGGAGATCCAATTGAGAAACTTCGCAAGAGATTTCATTCCGAGATGAGTGAGCGTGAAGCCGCACACTTCATGATCCATGTATGTACTGATTTCTACAACAAATGGACTACATATGTGTACGACGACTTGATACAATTTATGCAACAAGGCATCGAGAAGTAAACGCCAGAGAAGATATTCTTCTGCGTATTCAGAACAAGAAAAATATTTTTTGTCTAATCAAATTACCGAACAATAAAATTTGAATGATCGTGGTTTCTAATGATTAATACTAGCTTGTTGGAAAAGAGAGAAACCTTCTCTGAGTTTTCTTAAAATAACATTAGCATATGGCACTGTTCCGATAAAGATGCCTCCAGGACGAAGTAAAGCTGAAACATTTGCCAAGCCTCACCTTGCAAGCATCTCGATAGTCCAAGAGTAAACTACATGTGAAAATTGATGAATTTTCGTCCTTTAACTCTTGAAAACTCAATCTAACAAGTGAATTATTCAGACATAAGCAGAATCAGAAATCATAGTATGAATAAATTGAATTAAGAATCTTCTCTTTACAAAATCTCTCTCTCCACCAAACTCTTGAAAACCTAAGAGCATCTTTATCCCATGAAAAAATGGAGTGCTTAGAGGCTGGAGTCCCACCAAAAACTCAAGCACCGCTGTTTCTACCTGCTAAATAAGCGTCGTGTTTCCTTTGTTGCTTGTACTGTTCGTAGGCTCCACCGACACGTGGCAGCCCACAATTGATTCTTTTTTAATTTTTTTTTTAATCAGATAAAAAAAGTTAAAAAAAAACACCCCTTAATGGGGTGCTGGGATAAAAATGGCCTAAATAAAGCATAAACACACAAAAGGATTTAATTGGAAATAAAGGAAACTTTGGGCTCATCTTCAATTCTTGAAACTTGATAAAAATTTGTCGTGAAGTGCTTAATCCCGATGGGCGTGGACCAACACCATCAATGGATGCGATCGACACCAGCCCAAAACATGGTCTATCACTTATGTTTTCAGCTGTCATTCTCCTCAAGCTCCTAAGTGCTCCAAAAGCTATGTTATAAACCTGCAATGACTGGAAAAGAACTGAAAAGACCAAAAATACCATGATATATCATGAAGCTCTGTTAAAGCAGACATATTTATTTCAGCCATTGTGTGTCTGGTCTCACTTCGGATCTTTAGAGGGCTATTTTTTCTTAACCCTTCCTCCCCCTTTCAAGCGTCAAATGATGGATTTCAGACCCACACAAAGTTTAGGGTTAGGATTTTGATATTATGTATCAAATAAGAAAAAAAAAAATGACTTTTTTTGCTATGATTTCAAGGTAAAATGTGTTTCGTATTGAACATGAATCGAGATACAACGAAGATGGATAAAAATGTATAGTTGTATATATATAAGAAATACATAAGAGTATGTGATTTAAGCCTATGGAGGCTGCCAAGAGGTCCAGATCCCTTTCTTCTTCTTCCTCCTCCTTCTCTTTTATTCATGTCTTCTATAGGGATCGTAACGAAAGATTGATCTCCGGTGTGAATCCGGCACCATTAAAACCTTTTTAATTGCTTTGATCTTTCTTATGGTTTTGGTTGACTCATTGAAGTGGCGTTGACTTTCTTTAAACTTATACTAGAATTTTGTTCTACTATGTTTTATTACTGTCTTAGTTTTCGGACTGTTAAGCCGGATTTTGTAAGTGGGTTTCAAAGGAGGTGAAACCCGCCTCCAACATCACTAGCTAGTTTCATTAGATAGGTTCAGGCACTGGCTAACAAACTCAGATACTAATACTTAAAAATAAAAATAAAATAAATGATGGGCTTGCTTCTTGATGTTCTAGAGTTTGATTTGTTCTTCCGCGCTAATAATTATCAATTTACGAGCAACATCATCATTTATCATCCTCTAAAAACTGAGAGTCACCTGATGATGAGATACGCAAAGAATACAGCTAAAACAAAATTCAAAGAACTCATAAAAACTGAAACTCCAAAAAACTATCAATATAAATTTTACAAGCGAAGAGACTTGACAAGCACGCAAAACTGTGAAAGAATCTAACTCGATCTAGCTTCAATCTTTCAATCTCTCCTTATACTCTCGTGTGTTTAACTCTCTATCTCTCGTGTGTAGGCCGCGACTCCAGAACACGATCAAGCGAAGGAAATGTAAATGAAAGCAAGAAAAGAGACGACACAAGCAAAGTTTTAGAGTTCCCCTTTACACCGGGTACATCTCCTTCAGGATCGGAACCTGATAATTTACTATATCAGTGTTTACAGAAGCTTTCTCTCTGTGATCTTACAATGGCGATCTCTCTCTAGCTCAAGAAGAAGAAGTTTGTTACAGAGTACGTTATCCTCTGCTTCTCGTCTCACTCTTATACAAGAGCTGGACTTTGGGCCTCGCTAATATCTTCCGCGGCCCAGCTTCTGTCTTTTCGGGTTTCACTTCACGCAAGCCCATTGGCTCATGAGTCGAATACCAAACTCACATTTTCCACCTTTAGTGTCGACTCCTCCTTTACTTGAAACCCTCTATGTCCGAAAGTCACCGTGAGCTTGTCTTCCCTTGACCAGTCACCGCCATGTCTTTCGTTCCGATCCCGGTACCTCAACCCTTTGTTTTCACTTAGGTTCTGCTGAATCTTCAGTTCCCCTCGTCTCTCTGACTTCGAAGACGAGATCCAAGTTCAGTCACCTTCTCAGTTCCAAAGATGACTGTCGCCGATCTTCTCAGGCTTCGACGACCTTCAGCTTTGCCAAACAGCCTTCAAATTTCTCTCCAGGTAACGTTTTGGTTAACATATCCGCTGGATTCACCGAAGTGTGAATTTTGAGAACATTCACAACTCCATCTGCGATAACTTCTCTGATGAAATTGTACTTTGTTGCTATGTGCTTAGTCTTCTCTCTGTAGACGAAGTTCCTTGCTAGATAGATAGCACTTTGTGAATCGCAGTGAACCTCAAACACTTCATCTCGTCGCTTTAATTCTTTACATATGCCTTTTAACCATATGCCTTCATGAACTGCATCTGACAATGCCATATATTCTGCTTCTGTTGTTGACAGGGCCACAACCTTCTGAAGCGACGATCTCCAGCTCACTGTATTCCCTCCCACCGTGTAGACGTATCCAGTACTGGACCTGCTCTTGTCCAAGTCTGACGCGTATATAGAAGAAGCCTGATTGAGACATGCTTGACGACTGGAGCGAATACTTCATTGTAGTCTATACCCTCGGTTTGCGCATAACCCTTCGCAACCAGCCTTGACTTATGTCTTGGTTTTTCAACTCCTAGTATTCCCGGTTTGAGCTTATGTATCCATTTGCACCCAATAACCTTGTGATCTTTAGGCCTTTCGACATAGTCCCATGTGTGATTCTTCTTTAATGACTCCATTTCTTCATCTGAAGCTGCATTCCACAACCTCCAATCCTTGCTTTCCATTGCTTCTTTGTAGCTTCTTGCACTACAAGAAAACAGCGGTATTCTGACGGACATTCCGACGGAAAATGAAATCCTCGGAATATCCTGAGGAATTTTCGAGGATATTCCGAGGAAACACAAAATTTGGTTTCCTCAGAATTTCCTCGGAATATACCGACGGAATTCCGAGGAAATATCAATCCGTCGGAATATTCTTAAGGAATACCGAGGAAAAATGTATTCCTCGGAAAAAACCGATGAATTCCGAGGATATATTATAGCCGTTAGAGAGCCGTTGGAGAGCCGTTGGGGGATTTTAAAAATTCTGAGGAAATTCCGACGAACTAGCC
>NW_013617454.1:7445-21873 GCF_000695525.1 Brassica oleracea var. oleracea | reverse complement strand
TAAAAAAAATATATATATATATAATATAAATTTCTATATTTATTAAACATTTTTAATATTATTAAAACTATTTTTTGTAAATATTAAACTATTTTTTATTTATTAAAACTATTTTTTGTAATTATTAAACTATTTTTTATTTATTAAAACTATTTTTGTAATTATTAAACTATTTATATTTTTGTGATTAAAAACTATTTTTTAAATATGTTTTTTTCTTTATTAAAATTATTAGAACTAATTTTTAAATATGTTTTTTTAATTTACAGGTCTAATGATGATCAGATCCGGCCTCGACAGCGCCGTGGTCGTGGTGGTACGAGGAGCCAGTCTTGGGATTCCAGCCAGATTCAGGATTTCGCTTCGCCCCACAGCTCCTACCATACATCTCTTTACCCAATAACAAACACTTTTACGATTGCATGAACGAAAACCACACAACATAAGAGAAACACTTATACACTTTAATAAATGGTAAAGGGAATACTTACAATTATTTTTGAAATTTTGTTCTTTCATGGTTTATGATTATCTATACAAAGAATCATCAATGGTAACCATCTTCCCTATCTCACTCCGTATCCACATGGACGGGATCAAACATGATAATTAAACGTATTTTTTTTTCATTAAAATTTGATTCATTATTTAATATATTGTTCTTTTTATTAGGTTCAACCGATCCGAAGGAATGAAATACGGCAAAAAAAATCGATGTTTTGAAACCCCAAACCCTGTTTCCTCGGAATATTTTTATTTAACCGGGTAAACCAAGCCGCCAAATATTTTGCGAAAATTGAATTAATGATTTCCGAGGAAATTCCGACGGAAATATTTAATTATTCCGAGAAAATTCCGACGGACATTTTCCGTCGGACGCCTCATTTAATTGTTATCACCACTTCGTCCATAAAGTTATGGACAACTATAGGAAGCAGATCCACGAGTGGAAGAAGAAGTGGGAAATAAACAAGGTTGTTTTTAATTTATTAAACAATTTTTTAATTAATTAAACTATTTTTTAATTTATTTAACTATTTTTTTTTTATTAAAAGGTCCCAAAGTCGATGAACAACACGGTCTGGACGGAGTTGTGTGTGCATTGGGATAAGGAAGAAACGAAAGAAACTTCTTTCACCAACTCCACTAACTATTCACTTGATTTGGAATTTTTTTTTTAGTTTTTATTAATTTTGTGGTTATAAAAATCTAATTGATAATTATGTATATATAATATGAAAACGTTTTTTGCATATAAAATCCAGCATTTCTTCTAATTTCTAATGTTTGTTTAATTTATGTTTTTTTCAAGATGGAAGAAAATGATGGCGAGCCGGTTGATGATCTCGCCCTAATGAAGAGGGCGTATACCAACAAGAAGACCGACCAGATTGATGATGGTCTTGTGAGGGAAGTGGTCACCCTGGTCCAAACTCAGGTGCAAGACGAAGTGTCTCAGCTTCAAACCGAGGATTACGATTCGACGGCTTCAACCAACTTGTCCCGGGTTCGAATCAACGAAATCGTTCAATTGGTAAATTCTTTTTTTTTTAAGTTCAATTCATTTATTTCTTGATTTTTATTTTATCATCTTTTTATATTATTTAAATTTGGCTATTTTCTATTTCAGTTGGTTCCAAAGAAGAAGGGACGTTTGGTCGGTTTGGGTCGTCCCTCCCGGTCGTCCCCTCTTTTTTCTGCACCACCGCCCTTTGTTGATCCAGAAGTACTTACGGCTCAGTTGAAGGACAAGGATGATCGCATATCTTTGTTGGAGACCCAGATGGCGGCTCAACAGGCGGGCTATGAAGCACAGAAGAGGCTGAACCAGCAAATGGTGGAGATGATGCAGAGGATGTATCCGAACGAGGTATTCCCGGACGTGCTAGACCCGTAGTTTTTTTTTTCTAAAACTCGGAATGTTTTATTTTTATTTGTACAACTTTGAATATTATCTAATATGTTTTCAATTTTAATTTTAATTTTATATTTTCGCATTTAAATTTCAAAAATTTTATTTTTTAAAAAAAAATTATTTTTTTTTGAAATTCCGAGGAAATGAACCCCCGGAAATTTCCGACGAACATTTCCTCGGAATAAGTCGTCGAAATATACCGAGGACTCCTTCCTCGGAATTTTCCGAGGGCTTCGTTCCTCGAAAATTCCCGATGAAAATTCCGAGGAACATTTCGTCGGAACTTCCGAGGATTGGACCATCAGAAAGTCCATCGAAATATCCCGAGGAAGTTCTCCCTCGGTATATTCCGAGGACCTTTCCGACGAACTGGTGGTCCTCGGAGTTTCCTCGGAAATTCATTTCCTCAGAATTCCGTCGAAAATTTCCGAGGGATTTCCGAGGAAAAATGAATTTTCGAGGAGTTATTTCCGAGGACTTGTTTCGTCGGTATGTCGTCGGAATAACGTTATTCCGACGACATACCGACGATTTTTTCCCTCAGTATGTCGCTGTTTTCTTGTAGTGTTGGTTCTTCTTCTTGTAAATCCTCTGCACTAGCCAAAGCATAGGCTAAAAGGTCTGCATCTTCAAACCTTGATGGTGGCCTTATCGTTCGTCGTTCCCTGTCTCTTGCTAAGACGTAGCTCCCTAGGTCTTCTGTCTGAGTCGATTCCTCATCAGTGTCACTATCTGAGTCTTCTACTTCTTCTGTTGATGCCGTTCCAGAAGACTCTTCAGGCTCATTTTAATCCTCCTATTTTGAATTCTTCGAGACTGCTCCACCTGAATTCGAGTCATCTCCTTCGACTTCCACTAGAACACTTTTGAACGAGACTTTCTTCTTTCCTTTACTCTTCGTAGTTTCTTCAGTTGTAACATCAGGATCATCATCCTTTTTCATATCTTTGTAGAAGCTTTGCTCGTTGAAGACCACATCCTTACTTATCACTATCTTCTCTTCTGAGAAGAGCCATATTATATAGCCCTTAGTTCCTTCTGCGTATCCCATGAACACTCCTTTGGTGGCTCTTGCACTCGTTTTCTCCTTCACCTGATGAACATAAGAATTGCACCCAAAGCTCCTTAGGTGATCGTATGAAATTGATCTTCCTGACCATTTGACTTCTGGAATCTCGAACTCGATGGACGAATTTGGAGATCTGTTTATCAAGTAGACTGTCGTTGACGCTGCTTCTGTCCAGTAGCTTGCATCTAACCCTGTCTCATGCAACATGGACCTTACTTTGTCCATTATACTCCTGTTCATACGCTCGGAGACTCCGTTCTGCTGAGGCGTGTAGGAGCACGTCTTGTGCCTCTTAATACCCGAGTCTCTGCACAGTTTGTCCATGCTCTGGTTGCAGAATTCCAAGCCGTTGTCTGTCCTGAGGCATTTTATCCTCTTCCCAGTTTGATTCTCTACTAGTAGCTTCCATTTTGGTGAGCCCCAAAGATCCGAGTGTATGTACGCAAGCACTCCCTTTGACGTGTGTTTTGCTCTTGGGAACTTCTGTCGATGTGACTTTCCCATTGTACAAGCTTCACAAAACCCCAAGCTTCCTACTTCTTCCTTATTCAAATATCCTTTCTTGACCAGTGTTTCCATCGATCGAATGTTCATGTGCCCCAACCGTGAGTGCCATTTCTTACTGTGATCGATTGACGCTTCAGAGGAATTTGCTTCTGCTGGTTTTAGTATTCCTTGAAGGTAGTACAGACCATTTGCGTATTTCCCTGTCAGAACCTTCGTAGTTCCTAAGTAGAACTCAACTAGATAGTCTCTTCCTGTGTAAGTACACCATGACTGTTCCAGTTGACCATAGGAGATGAGGTTCCTCCCCATCTCTGGCACGTATCTGACGTTGCTCAGTGTCACTGTTTAGCCGTCTGCGTTACAAATCTTTATCTTCCCCTTTCCTTTAACCACGCAGTGAGAGTTATTTCCCATAATTATTTTTCCTCCTTCAAATTCCTCAAAATCTGATAACACCTCTCTTCTTGGTGTTATATGGAATGTGCAGCCTGAGTCTAGTACCCAGTCATCTTCAGATACCACCAGGCTTGCTGTTAGAGCTATAGGTCCAGGCAGCTTTGTTGCAATGTTTGCACCATCTTGTTGGTTGTTTTGGTGATAACCTTTCTTTCTGTCTGGGCAATCTCGTTTACAGTGACTCTCACTCCCGCATATCCAACAAGCTTTCTCGGATTTTGTACTTGACCTTCCTCTCGACTTTGATCTGAATCTACCCTTGCCCTTGTTCCAAGGCTTTCCCTTTTCTGCCTCTCTTCGTGTGGGTTGCCTGCCCCTTGAATCCACATAAAGCCCTACATTTTGCTTTCCTCGAGTTAACAGTCTCTTTTGCTTCAACTCCACCTCCTTTGAGTAAGCCGCAGTCATCACTTCGTTTACTGTGAGTGTGTCTTTTCCGGTTCCATATTGGAGCGTGTGAACCAACAGTTCATAAGCCGGTGGCAGTCCTGAAAGCAGCTGTATTGCCTGATCTTCATCAGTGATGTCGATCTTTATGATGGCAATGTCTGCAACCAACTTCAAGAAGGTGTCGACATTCTCCTCTATCGACTTATCCTCTTCCATCTTAAAGCATGAAAATTTCTTCTTCAGGTAGATCTTGTTAGGTAGTGACTTTGTTTGATAGTCACGTTCCAACGCCTTCCACATCCCCAACGCAGCCGTCTCGTGCATTATCTTCCTCAATATTACGTCTGAGAGGCACGTACTGAATAGACTCCTTACTCTCAGATCTTTCTCTGACTTCTTCTGGTCTATCTTCACGTCTGCTTCTTCGTTGTTCTTTGTTGAGTCTGATGTGCTAGTTTCCTCCTTCAGGACTGAGAGTAGTCCTTGAATCTCTAGCTGCGCTAGCATCTTGAACTTCCATAATCCAAAATCTCCTTTCTCATCGAACTTTACGACCTCGAATTTTCCGGTGTTGGATCCATCCCCGTGGTGATTGATTCACCTCCTGTTACCTGCAGATAACAAGATACAATGCCACAGTAACAATATCCAGAACCTTAAATGAGATCGAGTCAATTTCAGATGCTTTGTTTCTACTCTAATGAGAAAGAAACACTTCCTGAGATTTTGAGTTAATCTCTGTTGAGATTTTGAGTTAATCTCTGTTGAGATCTTGCGTCTTTCTTTGACGAATCTTCTTCACTTCTCCCGATCCGTTTGACTTCTCCGAGTTTCTTTGATCATTCCTCTGCTTGCACTCTGAACCGTGCTCTGATACCAGTTGTGAAAGAATCTAACTCGATCTAGCTTCAATCTCTCGATCTCTCCTCATACTCTCGTGTGTTTAACTCTATCTCTCGTGTGTAGGTCGCGACTCCAGAACACGATCAAGCGAAGGAAACCTAAACGAAAGCAAGAAAAGAGATGACACAAGCAAAGTTTTAGAGTTCCCCTTCACACCGGGTACATCTCCTTCGGGATCGGAACCTGGTAATTCACTATATCAGTGTTTACAGAAGCTTTCTCTCTGTGATCTACAATGGTGATCTCTCTCTAGCTCAAGAAGAAGAAGTTTGTTACAGAGTACGTTATCCTCTGCTTCTCGTCTCACTCTTATACAAGAGCTGGACTTTGGGCCTCGCTAATATCTTCCGCGGCCCAGCTTCTGTCTTTTCGGGTTTCACTTCACGCAAGCCCATTGGTTCATGAGTCGAATACCAAACTCACAAAAACTAAGAGCCCCCTTCGTTCCTTTTTTAGTAAACATGTGTCTATGGTTAATTCCTAGAGCTCTTTGGCACGATTGAAATATTTAATTTGTCCTTAAACTGTTTCACAGTGTTGAAGCAGAAACAGATCGCAACAGAAGTATCAAACTGTAAAAAGCAGTGAGGGTAATCCCGGTATTTCAATCTAAACAGATCCTCAAAAACCAATCTGTACGGTCAATTAAAAAATAATCTAACGGTGACAAACAGTGATCCGCGTACTCTCTTTCTATTGGTTCACTAATGTTAAGCGGAATCTACAACTGTATATAAAGTACAGAGAAGATCGAAATTCATAGAACCAATAAGTTTACATTCCCTCTCAACTCTTCGCACAAATCGATTTCAATGGCGGGCCGCGGCAAAACTCTCGGATCCGGGGCTGTGAAGAAGGCAACCTCGAGAAGCAGCAAAGCCGGTCTCCAATTCCCGGTGGGTCGTATCGCTCGTTTCCTGAAGAAAGGCAAGTACGCCGAACGCGTCGGAGCCGGAGCTCCGGTATACTTATCGGCCGTTCTCGAATACCTGGCCGCCGAGGTAAAATCAATCTCTGTAACTGGATGCTGTGAAAGAGCCCTAATTTTTGAAATTGAAATTAGGTGTTGGAGTTGGCTGGAAACGCGGCGAGGGATAACAAGAAAACGAGGATTGTTCCGAGGCACATTCAGCTCGCGGTGAGGAACGACGAGGAGTTGAGTAAATTGCTGGGAGATGTTACGATTGCTAACGGAGGAGTGATGCCGAATATTCACAATCTTCTTCTTCCTAAGAAGGCTGGTGCTTCATCCAAGCCATCTGGGGATGACGATTGATTAAATCTATGTTGTTCTTTTCGTTTTTGTTTCTCGATCAGAGTTGCTTTAACTGGTTTAATTGAATGTTCATATGCTTCAATTTCGGAATGAAATCAAAGTTCAGACGAGTCTTTTTTTTTTATATTATTATTATTCTAGGGTTTCGAATTGAGCATCATACTAGACTTTGGTTTCTCCAATCGAATGTTCGTAATTTTGGATGAAATAAAAAAAAAAGCGAGAATTGTTGTAGATTGAGATAAAATTGATTTGTTTTGGTGATCGAAGATTTGGGTAAAGATGTGATTTTTTCGATAGAAAGAAATTCTATCGAATTTTTCGTAAAATCGTATGAAATAAAAACCCAGATTTGTAAATTCTCTTATATGTCCACTTGGGGATTTTTTAAATTGATCTGTTTTGATGATGGGAGGTTTGCGTAAAGATGTGATTTTTCTATTTAAAAATGGGATAGCTAAATGTGAATGACATCACAGGATGTGTATATAATTGAGCAACTATAACATGTATATTATAAAGATTTTGATGGAATGATGATGATTGGTGGGCCAATAGTGTATGACATCCATGAAAAAGAGAGATTTGAAATATATATTTAATAGAAACCGATTGAGGGAGAGAGAGAGAGTTTCTACCACCAATATCTCTTCTTCTTCACTTTTCCACACATTGTCTATTCAGATTCGTCGACCCTTTTTCGGAAGCAGCCGCCGCGTTTTTTTTGTTTGACTTGTAGAAATGGTGTTTCCGGAGAACACGAACTGGCTCAGTGATTACCCTTTGATTGATGGTGTTTTCTCTCATCATAGTCCCATTTTCCCTTGGCAGATCGATGGCTCAGCTACTGTCACGTATATTTTTCTCTATTTTTTATTGTTTTTTTTTGTTTCTAGGCTTTGGACTTTTGGTGTTGTGGGGGTTTAGTAGTATCTAGAGAACGTTGGACTTTGTATTTTTTTTTTTAAGATGGTCCTGTTGTGTTAGAAAATATGAAACTTTTTTTTTTGTCAACTCTGTTTTTGCATTTATTCCTCTGTTTCCTAAATTAGTAGACGAATCTACAGATCTCTCTCTCTATTTCTACTTTAGATTCTGTTACTGGTGTGAAGTGGTTTTCTGTCTACGAACTGGCTTTAATCCTTGTAGTTGATCCTTCCTTTTCTTTTGATGTGATCTGTTTCACAGTGTTGAAGAAGTTGATGGCTTCCTTTGTGATTCGGATGTGATCAAAGAACGTGGCTCAAAGAAGAGGTATTATTGTTGCTTCAACTTATAGTTGTGGTTCTAGCTTTCGGTTATATAGATTGATTTTGAACCTGTCTAGTGTTCTTTTGGTTGCTTCAGCGTCAAATCCGAATCTTATGCTGGTCCTAGCTCGAAAGTGTGTAGGGAGAAACAAAGACGCGATAAGCTAAATGACAAGTATTTTCTTGCTTTCTCCTCCTCCTTTCTCTTCTTCAATCTTCTAAATTTTTTAATCTTTTAATATTAACTGTAGATTTACGGAATTGAGTTCCATATTGGAACCTGGGAGAGCTCCGAAAACAGACAAGGTTGCTATCATCAATGACGCTATCCGCATGGTGAATCAAGCAAGAGACGAAGCACAGAGATTGAAAGACTTGAATTCAAGCCTCCAGGAGAAAATCAAGGAGTTGAAGGTACAAAAACTCTAGAACGTTAGCCTTGAGAGATGTGTCCATTAATCCTATGATGTATGTTAATATGTAGGATGAGAAGAACGAGCTGCGTGATGAGAAACAGAAGCTGAAGATTGAGAAAGACAGAATCGAGCAGCAACTCAAAGCGATCAACACACAGCCTTTGCCTGCTCAACCTTGTTTCTTACCAAATCCACCAACACTGTCTCAGGCTCAAGCTCCAGGAAGCAAGCTTGTCCCTTACACAACTTATCCTGGCTTTGCCATGTGGCAGTTCATGCCTCCTGCTGCAGTTGATACCTCACAGGACCACGTCCTTCGTCCTCCGGTTGCTTAAAACTGCTCTCTCTACTATTGACGGTCTCCTTTTCTGATGTAGACAATCCTATGCAAACTTGTATTGTGTGATTTATGATCATCATGTGATTAATTTGCATGTAAAATGGAAATAAGCATGCACTAATTGTGCAAAATGTTGTAAACTTTTGAAATTATGGTTCTACAGCTTGTGGATTTTATGATCTTAAATGCTGAGAAAAATGTAAATGAGTAGGAAGTTACTGGCACTTGAGATGAATTAAAAAGTTAAGAAATTGTCATTGAAATCTCATCTTGTTCATCATCATTTTCTTCAACAAACTTTCACGACCTGGAAAAGGACTATGAATCTTTGGCTCAAGTTGCTTCACTTCATCTTTTAACCTCTTCAAACTACCCTTATCAAGTTATGATCACACTCCTATTCACCGTTTTTGGTGTCTCCAATAGATTATTTGATTTGATGCTCTTTTGTTTGTGGAATCTTATAAATTATCAGCTCACATTATATTATTATAGTGGCCCTGGTCGTCGCAAGTAGTAGCATGTGTGTTTTGTTGTCTCGTGATTGTTCAAAAATTAAGTCTAGCCAAAAGGTATGTTTACTTAAACAGGGTCCTTATCGAATTTTTGAGAACATAATGTTAAATAAAATCTTGGTATGATCATAAACATAATTCTGTAATCAGAAAACTTATGTTCTGTTCAGTGAGCTTTCTTTATTAATCTTAGGAAAACGTGTGAACAATGGTCTTTAAAGATGATAAACACACTGGCAAATTTTGGACCCATTATAAGATAGTTGGTCTCCAAAACAAACCCATGGATGTATAGTTGGTATACTGTGAACAGAGCCGGCCATTTAAAGGTAGAGATGATTTGGCTTGAAAATGCAGCAAATGGTCTCATGGGAAGACAGGTAGGTCAACACTTTGTTAAATGCTTTTTGTCTCGCGAAAATGAGGAACTTGATTCAGATCATTGAGAAGGATGGAAGAATAAAGTTTGAAGTTAACATTATTCTGGCATGTAGATTCTCCATGAAAGGCAAATTCTTGTAAGTCTCTTTGTCTTTTAAAAAGTCATTTACTATTTATCTTTTTTGTTCTTGATTGGTTTCATGATCTGCAGGAGATCAGGAGGCAGCACTTAATGAGTTGAAGGACAACCAGTGCAACTGTCTTACGCCAAACATCTTTTTTATATTAACAGAGAAACATTTAAAAGTTATAACATGTAGTTTGTATTAATTAAAAAAATACACTTCCGAGTTGTCACGTAATTAGAATGCTTAGAATGCTAATTTTGTTTATGTGGCGGCTTGAGAATCAATTGAGAATTTTGTTAGTCCAAAATTAAATTGTTAGGAAATGTTATATTATATAGTATGTTCATTATGGATCATTAATTTATCAAATTGAAATTATTATATATTATTTCCTTAAATAAAACCTACAAAATTACCTAACAATCTGTATACTTTCTATCATTTTTGTTTAATTATTTCTTATTAAAATAAATTACAAAATTACATTAATCATATAATAAAAAATTAGATTTTTTTTGTATATGTTGTATTTTGAATTTTTCAAAAACGAGTATAAATTACTAAAACTGTTAAAAGTCTATCATAAACTTTTGTGATCAAGGTTTAATTTTTTTTCTATAATAAGATACAATGATTATAAAATCATATGAATAAATAATTTTATTTTAATAGGTGTTTATGTTAATATATATATATATATTTCATATCGTTTAGATTAAACTATACATCATATGATAATACATACTTAGATTTTGATATTTGCGTTGAAAATATATTGAAAAGTTAATATTTTAATTTTGAGATCTTAATTGTTTTTTTTTAAATGATTATAAATTATTGAAACTACTAAACATTCCACATTAAAAAAAAAATCGTTGGTGTAAAATTTTGCTACACAAATATGCAAATAATCCTAAAATCATATGAGTAGAAACCTCATTTAATAAATATCCATATCAAAAGTATACTATATATCTATGTTAATTTCATTTAAATTTAATTATATATCATATACAATAGATAAAATTGATTGTTTTGATTTATTTACCCTAAAATGATTGCGAATAAACAAGAGCAGTCGTGTGATTTATATGCGCACGCCAATTATTATATAATAATAACTAATTTCTTAGTTATTTAATATATAATTATTATTTTATTATTTTATAATATGCAGAAAACATAAAATAAACAATAAATATAAAATATTTATAAAATATTTATTCTACACAAGGCGCAGATCTTAACATAAGTATGTATATCTTTAATAATTTTAAATCTTAAACATTTTCAAATCTTATGCCAAAACAAAATAACAAAATGAGAATAAACTCAAAAATCAATATTTATATCGAGTAATAACCAAAATGAAAATACGGCACAAACATGAGAAAAATATTGAAGATAGATAGGATTGGCACGTGAACTTAAACTTCTCATAATCACAATTAACTTTTAAATTGCTAAATCATGATATAAAACCGAGTTGACATAGTTTCATTGTAACCAAATAGTAGGCCTGAGATTCTTCGGCCTAAACGTTAGGTTCTTATGCGATAAGTGATTTTTTTACTTAAAATATTTTTAAAAGTGGGATCAGCTCATCAGTAAACAAATTATGTAATTCACAAAAAAGTTTTTAAAAATTGTTTAAGGGCCAAAAATATTAATTCGATCAAGAATATAAATTTTATTTTTCCGTACGATATTTCTTAAATAATTTTCATATAAATTTACTATGCGCAAGGCGCAGGTCTTATCCTAGTGTATCATGGTATCGCATGTATCTTAATAGTTAAGTGGTTATATTTTTTATATATATAAATATTTGAAATATTTAATAAAGATAGTAGATTGAAAAGAGTCCCAAAATATTTTGTGTATAGTTATGTTTTCATCACAAAATTTATAAAAATTATATAAACATTAAATTAACATAAATTTAAGAAAAAAAAAAAATTTGCTTTAGGACCATAAAAGTGTTGGCCAGTCCAGTGGACAATACATCATCAGGTACATGAAGTCCATTTATATATCCGATCGAACTGGCAAACAACATCGACTTCCAGTTTTGTAAGATCTCTCTTATTTTTAATATTGTTTCTTTTCTTTCACAAAAGAGTTTATAATTCATTTTAACTTTTAACAAAGAAAAATGTGTTGTTAATACAAAGATGCTTAATTTGTATGTTTGAAGCTACACAGATGAGAATAACTTGAGGATTTGATAACATTTTCTGCGTCCAAGAGATTTCAGGTTACTTATCCTTTTTGAATATCCATGTGCATGTAAAGAAGAAACTGTTATAATGCTCATACTTTTATGCATGTAAAGAAAGAAACTGTCAAATGTAGTTGATTGTTAAATTTCTCTGATCAGTAGTTTTTTTTCAGATGTAACAAGAACCAGAAACAAAAACAAGAAATCACATGACATGATGATATAAGTTTGGGGAAATTACATGTTTACCACTTTCATGCTACCACTTTTCAATTTTACCACAACTAAAGGGACATTTTCAGAAATACCTAAATCATTGATAGGCAAAAGACAAAAATAACCCTCTAACAATTCTAAACTAGTTTCCTATCTCTTTCTCTCTCGAGCGAAAACTTCGACAGAGCGACGGCAACGCGACGACGGCGATTCTAACAACGGCGACACTCACGGCGGCCACTCTCACGACGACGACGAGAAAAGGTCATCTCTCTCACGAGTCACAACGTCTCTCTGGAAAAAGCATCCGGTGACGACGAATCGCGACAATAACGATCACACGATTCAAAATCTCATCTCAAAAATGTCGTCTTCTCTTCACGATTCTCCTCTTCACGATTCTCCTCTTCGCTATTCTCCTCTTCGCGATTCTCCTCTTCATGATTCTCATCTTCACGATTCTCTACAAGTAAGTTCCTAAATTTGGGTATCTTTTTGTTTGTTTCAAGTCATTTTTTGAATTTGTTATTTCTGTTATAAGAAAATAGAAGAAGATTGGTTGAGGATTGTCATGTTCCTAGATAGATCTAAGAGAAAGAGTATCGATAGTGAACATTGAGTTTTTTTGAAAAATTATAAGCCTTTATAAATGTGGGTTTCAAGTAATTATAAGATGCGTGAACTCAGGAAGTGTTGTCTTGTACTGCAGTTAGCAACGAGTTTTGTACAACCTTGAGATTGTCTGGAAGGGTTTATGAAGCTGGAGAACCACCAGATAATCCCAAAGCGATAATCCATCACTCAAAGATTGATTATGTCGAGAAGGTAGAAGATATATTAGGAAAGGAAGAGTTCTCTTTGATAGAGAACTCTCACATTGGGAGCATTTTGAAGGTGGTTAAAAGGAGTAGGGTTCAATTTTCAGAAGAGTTGTTCCATTTTCTAATGCAGCGAAGAGTATTGACGCAAGGAGAGGATCTCTGGTTTACTTACTCGGACCGGCCTATGAGATTTTCAAGGGAATTTCATCTGACAACAGGCTTACGTTGTGAGGAAGATCAAACAATAACAGAGCCGCAGTTCAAAATAATGAAGAAGCCATACCTTTGGATGCTGGGCAAGGAAGATAAGTTTACGGTGAGAACGTTGTATGAAATGTTTAAACAGAAAGCACGAAGCATGCCAACACTAGAAAGAGTATCCCTTGGAACAGCAATAATCACAGAAGCGGTAATTATGGCAGAAAAGCCGAGTTCTAAAATCCCGAGAGACAGGTTGCAGCGTTATATGAACTATCGCTTACCCAAGATGGCTTGGGGTAAAACTGCTTATAGCATCTTGATGAGAAGTGTAAAAAGTTTGAGTGCAAGTTCCTGGACAGGAGATAGTTATGAAGTGAGTGGTTTTGCGCTAGCCATAAATTTGTGGGCAATGTCATCAGTGAATGTGCTTGGTTAATCTTTGGGAAAACCATGTGAGACATCCTCTTCTTCAGATCCGTTGTGTCTACATTGGGACTCAACAAGAACTCCGACAATAACTGAAGTGTTAGAGCTGGAGAAGATAAACAATGTGAGTTTTTATAAACGTCTATAAATATATTCGTATTGTATTTTTGAAAAGTGGATTTCTAGGAAAGGTCCACAAATCCCACAAATCGGTGTCTTGTAGGGATTGTAAATGTGACGTGTGTTTATAAAAGATTGTAAATGTAGTTTTATAGTGACTTATAAATTAATATATATGAGGTTTACAGAGATTTGTTTTATTTATTCTACAGGTTGAGGTTAGCACAGTGATTGGAATGGCTGAGGAATACAAACATTTGGTTGGGGCAACAAATAGTGACGATGCTGACTTTCACAGTGTTGTGAAACTAGTTCAACAAGGATACAAAATGAGGAGAAGCGATTGGGAGAAAGGTTTTGTGGATATGTTTTTTGCAACAGAAGATATAGGTCAACAACGTAAGACAAAAGACGAAGATGCAGAGCATGGTGAAGATCTTAACCATAGTGAAGATGAAGAGGAAAATAAAGATGAAGAGGAAAAGACAGATGAAGAGGAAAATAAAAATGAAGAGTATCAAAAGGATAAGGAGCAAAGAAAAGATAAAGATCATTCCATGTCTAACAGCGAGAAACTTGATAAGCTAATCCAAATGGTTCGTGATTTGGATAAGCGAGTAGTAGTGATCCAGAATGTTTTAGGAGTTAAGGTAACCAATTGAATTTTACCAAGCAGTTATCAAATTTCACGTGTTATTTCTCTCTAACGATTTCACTTGTTTTTTTTTGAAGTTTAATGACGGTTCACCCAACAAAGAAGATTGTGAGAATGGAGCTAGTTCTGGTGATAGAAGAAGTGCACAAGATTACGAAAATGAAGAAGATACAATTGATGAAGAAGCAAACTCTGGTGATAAAAAAAGTGCACCAGATGATG
>NW_013617454.1:6337-7235 GCF_000695525.1 Brassica oleracea var. oleracea | reverse complement strand
GGTACAAAATTAATATATTTTATAAGGCCTTGTAAAAGTTTAATGTATATAGCATAAACATCTAATTTTCAAATATTTTGTTTGAAGGTTTCATCGCCTACTCCAACATTTACGTCTCCTAAGTTTGATCTCCTTTCCCAAGAAAGTCATAGTGGAAAGGGTACAAATGAGGTATTTTATAAAGCTTTATAAACTATTTCATGATAGATAAGGCCTCTTAAACAATTATATAAAAACGAGTTGCATGAATCAAGTTCTTATGAGAGATGTTTGTGAGATTCCTGTTTTCCAACCTCTAATGAAAATTAAAAAGAAATTGGTACAACAAGACAGCCAGGTTTGTTTTCCAAACTTTATGAGTATTGATTTATTTTATAGACATAATAACTCTTTGTAAAAACTATTTTTTTTTGGTCTGTAGGTAAACGAAGATGTTGATCCTCCACTTCAAAAGAAGTTTAAAGCTGATACAGATAATGTTCCACTAAGAAGAAGTGAAAGAGGTCAGATACCATCCATTCATACACAACCACGTTTACAGGAGCAAGGAAGAAACATCCGATTCTTTATCCATTTGAGCCAGTTGATAAAACAAGAAAAGAAAAGATGAGAGAATGGAAAATGTCAAACAAAAAAAAGTAAGTTTTATTTTATAAGAAACTATATATTTCATGAGATGAAACTAGATACCTACATAAAAAGTATGAGTATCCAATGTAGAAAACTGAGAATCAATCAAGAGATAGTAACCGCAAAGTGGTTTTCAGATATTGAAACTCCGGGAAAAAAAGCTTTCAAAAACGGTTAGACTATGTGTGAAAAAAATTTCTTTATAATCCCTTATAAATTTATATTAATCGTCTTTATAAAACTATATGATCGCTTTTCTGAGTATTTG
>NW_013617454.1:4688-6298 GCF_000695525.1 Brassica oleracea var. oleracea | reverse complement strand
TTGCTGAAACTGAGACAGATAAACAATCCAGATTTGTTTCTGAACAAAACAGCCTTAGTTGTTGGAGTGAAGTTTCTTAAAGAAATAGATGAGCTTTATGATGAGTTTTTAGATGACAAGAAAAGTTTCCAATTTGGAACAGGCTTTGACAAGTACAACATAGAGAAGAATATTAACTTCCTCTATTCGGCTATTGCAGTAGCAGAGAAGTATTGGCTTGGAGTTGTAGTCAACTTGGAGAAGAGAAGTATCACAGCATTCAATTGTGCAGCAATGAAGTTCACAGATGCGAGTTTGGTCCCTTACGTTAATGCATATGCGATGGCTCTCCCATTCATGATTCGCAACTTCTTCAAAGATGTTAGCATGGATACAAGTAAGTTCTCGATAAAAATTGTATCTGAAGGTTTCCCATAGGTAACATCTTTATAACTGCTTATAAATCTTCATGTTAGATTTGTATCATAGATCAAATAACTTATATTATAATTTATCTGCTATGTTCTTAAGACTAATATATTACAAACACATTTTTGTTTCAGGTTCTTAAAATAGAAGACAGTGGAGTTTATGCATTGAAGCTGATAGAGTGCCATGTAATGCGTATAGTGGACTTGACAAAGCTGAGTGAAGAAAAAATTGCAATCATCCGAGAAAAGTTGGCAGTTGATATCTTCTCGGAATAACAATGAGTACTAATGTGGGAATGAACAAAAACTTTATCACTTGCTTATAGTTATGTGTGAACAACTAGGGCTGTTCAATATGGCAAAACCGAACCGAACCGAACCTAACCAAACCGAAATAGATAATATGGTTTGGATTTGGTATATACCATACAAACCGAATGGATATGATTTTTAAAAAACCGTAGGATTTGGATATGGTTCGGTATATAACCGATAAAACCGAATAAAACCGATCAAAAAATAGAAACATGTAAATATGTATATATTTTATAACGACGTATGAAAATCATAAGTTAATATTTTTGCTAATAACTATTAGCATATTTTTTACAGTAAAAAAAAANNATTTGTAAAACACTTGAACTATAATTAAATAACAATTCATCGCAAACATGCTTCTTATTTTCTTAGTCTTCTTTTGATCTTTTTGTTTTAATTTAGCATTGACTAAATTGAAATAAAGATTATAAATTTGATGATAACAATTAGTGGAAATTCCTCACAAATTTTTTTTTATATCTATAAACGAATAGAGTTTCGTGTTTAATAGAAGAAACATGACTTTGATGAACGCTAAATATGAAAGAATAGAAAAACTTTTCTTTTGTGCTTCGTGCTTCTGTTTTATTTTTTATTTTTTATTTTTATTATCAAAATTTTGAGCTTTGATTTTAATTATAGATTTTATTATTTTATTAGATGATAGAAACGTTTTTTATTTTTGTTCTTTTATTTAAACTTATAATATTTTTTTAATAAATGAATGTGTTGACAACATGACCCTAAAATTCATATAATATGATCCCAAAATAAAGAATTATGTTTTTTGGTATAAAACCGAATAAACCGAAAACCGACGGTATATAAACCGAACCGAACCGAAGTAAATATGGATTTAGAATGGTAGTTGTATTTTACTAA
>NW_013617454.1:735-2344 GCF_000695525.1 Brassica oleracea var. oleracea | reverse complement strand
ATCACAGATATCGACTAAATCCAACCTTGACTTCAAATTATCCTTCGTTTTACCTTGGATGTTAAGGACTGTGTTCATCAGATTATCGAAGAAGTTCTTCTCAATATGCATGACATCTAAATTATGCCGCAATAGATGACTCTCCCAATATGGTAGATCCCAGAAAATACTCTTTTTGTGCCAGTTATGTAGCTCTCCAACCGCATTGACTCGAATGTTTTCATGTCCACCTACATCTGGCGTCCTTTCTGCATCAAAATACCTAAACTGCTTCAACAAATCTTTCCCACTAACTTCCTCAGGTGGACCATCAAACACCTGCTTGTTCTTCGTAAACGAAGTCTTACTCCTGCGGTATGGATGATCAGGTGGTAGAAATCGTCTGTGACAGTCAAACCAACACGTTTTCCTTCCGTTCTTTAGTTGGAAAGCATCTGTGTCATCTTGACAATATGGACATGATAGCTTCCCATGTGTTGTCCATCCAGATAACATACCATATGCTGGAAAGTCACTTATTGTCCACATAAGTACTGCCCGCATCTGAAAGTTTTCTTTGCGCGAAACATCGTATGTCTCAAAACCATGCGCCCATAGTTGTTGCAACTCATATATTAGTGGTTGAAGAAACACATCTAGTGATCTTTTAGGATGATCTGGCCCGGGGACTAGAATTGAGAGAAACAAAAACTCTCGTCGCATGCACAAGCTCGGCCGTAAGTTGTACGGTGTCACAATAACTGGCCATAGAGAATACTGCCTTCCATGCTTTCCAAATGGGCTGAAACCATCAGTAGATAATCCAAGATAAACATTTCTTCTCTCTTCCGCAAATTCTGGATATGTTGACTGGAAATGTTTCCAAGCCTTTGCATCTGAAGGATGTCTAATCTCACCATTTGTGGAATGCTCTGCATGCCATCTCATTGCTTTTGTTGTGCGTTCACACTGATACAACCTCTTCAATCTTTCCGTCAAAGGCAAATACCACATTCTTTTGAATGGGATCGGAACTCTTCCCCTCGTCTCCTGATAACGAGGTTTCCCACAAAATTTGCATACATTCCGTGTCTCATCCGCTCTCCAGTAAATCATGCAGTTGTCAATACATACATCTATCACTTCGTACGGTAGTTGAAGACCCGCAACAAGTTTCTGAACCTCATAGTATGAACCCGGTGCAAGGTTATCCTCAGGTAGAATACCTTTGACAAAATCAGTAATCGCATCCATACATTCTTCAGCCAAATTATAGTCTGTCTTAATACCCATTAATCTAGTTGCAGATGATAAGACTGAATGACCATCTCCACAATTTTGATACAAAGGTTGTTTTCCAGCATCCAACATGTCAAAAAATCTCCTAGATTCGGGATTTGGTTCTTCCCCTCTATAATGATCATGTACCATCTGCTCAGTACCTACACCATAATCTATATCCGTTCTAGATTCTTCTAACCTAATATCAGGCTGAAGTTCACTAACAGGCTGAGGATATTCATAACCAGTTTCTCCATGAAGGTACAAAACTTTATAATTACGTGAAAACTCTTTCATATACAAATGAGTCCAAACATCAAATTCTTTTATAATTTTATTATTATTGCAA
>NW_013617454.1:0-438 GCF_000695525.1 Brassica oleracea var. oleracea | reverse complement strand
GTATTTTCCAATATCAAACGGCTATACAACGGTCATATATATTTGTCTGCAACGGTCACATGGTTCGTCGGAAATTCGTCGAAAAATTCCGACGACGGTAACGGTTATATCTATTAATCGGAATGTCGTCGGAAGTTCGTCGGTATATTCCGACGAATTTCCGACGACTACAACGGTTACATATTTTATCGGAATGTCGTCGAAAAGTCGTCGTAAAATTCTAACGAGCCATGTTTCATCGGAATTCCGTCGGAAAGGGCCGACGGAATTCCGACGACTTCAAATTTTTGGTTTTCGTCGGAAATTGGTCGGAAATCCGTCACAAACGTCCGACGACATTGAAGTCCGTCGGAACCTTGTCGGAATTTGGCGTGTTTTCTTGTAGTGTTTCTTTTCTTGATTTTTTTTTTGTGCTCTGCATTTCCGATTCCTTTTCAG
>NW_013617453.1:103733-103945 GCF_000695525.1 Brassica oleracea var. oleracea | reverse complement strand
GAAATCAGACTTGGAGTTTTCGTAGGAAATTACTAAGAAATAAAAAACGCCTTTTAGGCTGTCATAGAACTTTAGGGAACGTAAAACCTAGGTGGATAGTCTAGCGAACTAAGTCTTAGGTGATTTTTCCTGTCTCGATATATTGTCCCATAACTGTTTGTCCAGATCTTGCAAACCGATCTAAACTCTCCAAAAATCAAGAAACGACCGCC
>NW_013617453.1:103116-103603 GCF_000695525.1 Brassica oleracea var. oleracea | reverse complement strand
TCTTCAAACCGACTCGGACTGTCGATCATTCTATTCCTCGAGAAAAAAGGGATCGAGTAGATGCGTATACTATACTCGTATACTCCCATACTTCAAAAACATATTCAAACAATGCGATGTCTCATCAAGATCAAGAAAACACTTTCAACAAGAAAACGCTTTCGACAAAGCAAACTCTCGTAGAAATATACGGAAAAATATTCATACAATGCGATGTCTCGTCAAGATCATCCTAAAAGCAAACGACAATCTGAGATTCGTCTAAACGCTAGGAACTGATCCAAACCATGTTGGAAAAATTCTCGAAGACTATACAGCATCTATCATCGCAATCATTCGTTTAGAAAGCCTTTGCCAAACTTCAGAAAGAAAGTCGATGATTTACTGAAGTCATAAAGATCTTTTCCGATTTGATAAAACGAGTTTCGTATAAGAATCATTATACGAAAAATCTACAGGCATCAAAGCATCACTCTCATTTTCCGTT
>NW_013617453.1:102112-102991 GCF_000695525.1 Brassica oleracea var. oleracea | reverse complement strand
TCAATTTAATAAATTCGTAAAAACCGGTCGCCCGTTACTTACGCAAAAAAATCCTTCGTATAATCAGATCATGTCATACGAAGTAACTTTCGAAAGTAAAAGTAAAAGGTTTTACGAAAAAGTTATTTCCTTATAGCAAAAAACCAAGCTGTATGATCCGACATTGGACGACCAATATAAACTTTACTTCCTCGCACCACGATCTGAAAGGTCTCATTCTTTAGCCCTGCGACTCTCTGGCATCCGCTCTCATTCCGCTTGGTCACGTCCGAGCAGGAAATCACCCCGCAACTGACTCCGCACGGGCTATGTATCGATCTTCTTAGGCTTTATCTCCCTCAGAAACAAATGAAACAACTTCCATACGAATAAAGGAAACATTATACGGAACTTTCATCGTATAAATTTACCCTAAAGTGGAAAAACATTTTCTACCACCATGGGCATACTCGGCCTATCAATCTCGATAAACGCCATTCGTCACTCGCCAAATTATGCCTTTCCTTCGAAGCCGAACTAGGTTACAGCATCCCCTTTAAGGACGATTCTAACCGACTTGACCTTATTGACAGCACGAAAGTGTCATGGTCTAATCCTTTGGCAACAACATCCTTGGCTATAAAGCTGAGCACAGCCTTCATGCAAAGCCAAAACAATTGAGCGACCACCGCTCCAATAACTTGACGGCTAAACGGTAATCCGGAATTTGTCTTGAAACGCCAAGTAACGATTACACAAACAATTATCGTACCACCCAAAAACGGGAATCATACGGTAAATTCGTCATAACAAAACTCAGTCCTAACAACCAAACAGTTAACGGAAAGGTTCCACTTGTCAAAAATCGACCAAGTTCCATATACTACGATTCACTTTAAG
>NW_013617453.1:95366-98954 GCF_000695525.1 Brassica oleracea var. oleracea | reverse complement strand
ACACGGCTCGGTCGCTACGTAGCAACCGTGCTTTCTTAAAAATCGATACGACACAAATCCATGCATTCTCGTCTACTCTTTAATGCTATCTCTCGAAGACTGTAGCCAACCCATTTCATGTTTCTCGTCATTTGAAGTCATCAATCGAACTTTACGATAAAAACCCCGGAAAATTCGTTTTTTATCGAAAGAAGCCGTAATAAACGTTTCGAGTCAAACAACGGCCCAAAGAGACCTAGGACGTGACTCAAAACCCACTTAGGTTTTCTTAACCAAAAGCCCATAAACAGTAGGATGGTTTATGCTTGGTTCGCAAGGAAAGATAAATGTCAAGTTTCCGCGGATAAATATGAAGTATTCGAAGATAATTAGAAAGATCGGAAAAAATGGAATATCTCCATTTTTAAGTTATGACGGCTTAAGGGCAGAAGAGGAAAAATCGTAAACCGACCTAGGAGCGAGTATATAAGGAGTCCTAGGCGAGAGGCACGGAGGGGAATTTTGGAGACTCAGAACTCTCGGCACTTAGAAACTCGGAGGCATTATTCTCGACATGCTTTGACCAGACGAACGTGCACAAGCAGTTCGATCTCTTGGTTCACTCTTGAACTACGTTCGGCTTGATCCTCGAAAGGGATACGTAGCCAGCCTTTCATAAGGTTCATTCCGAAATCAACTAGGTTTGAGCTCTGTATTTTCTTCGTCTTTTGTTATCGAGCTGCGACTCAACTAGGTTTGAGCTTTTAGGCCGCTAGAACTAGGTTACTCGCTGACAGTCTTTGCGGCCAAAGCTTTTATGATCTCTTGTAATGATCGCAACGCTCTTACGCGGAGTCGAAATAAGATCTACTGTTTTCTCTAAATTCGTTTGTGATCTTTTCACGATTTCCGCATATATTTGGTCACTTGCCGTTGGCTCTCGCAGAGATCTGGGACCTCTGGGAAATTAGGGTTTTCCTAGTTTCCTAATTTAAACGGAAATCGACAGTGCGAATTTCGGTTCTCACACTCTAGCCACCAGCGGATCAGGGTATTGCAATAGCCTCCATAATTGTTTTGCTAGTAGAGTAAGGTTAAACTCATGGATCATACAGAAACCAATCCATCCCTCTTCTCGTGGTCTGCAGACTTTTTCCCACTTTGTCCAGTAAATTCCTCTCTTTGGGGTGGGGGGGCAAGGTTTTTGCATATCTCTAAAGGGAGCTGGAAACTAGACATAACATATGTTGGAAGCGCTAACAAGATAGATTTAATTAGAACCTCCTTTCCACCTTTGGATAGCCATCTGCATGTCCATCCATTCACTCTATGCATTAATTTATCCTTCAAAATTGCAAAAAGTTTGCATTTGAGTCCGCTAATATCTTATGGAATTTCTAGATATGTTCTCATTCCTCCTTCATTCTGGACCCCAAGAGTATCTTTAATCTGTTGTCTAACATTTGCGTTAATCCTCTTACCCAAAAGTAGGGAGGGTTTTTCAAAATTAATGCATTGTAATGATGCTTGTCCGTATTTCCTAACTACTTTCATCACTTATTCACATTCACGGGGCTCCGCCTTACAGATGAAAAGGCTATCATCAGCAAAGAGAAGGTGGGACATAGAAGGACACGCGCGTGTAACGCGTATCCTCGTTATCTTCCCTTGGTTCTTTGCATGATTAAGAAGGCCAATGAGCGCTTCCGTGCGTAGAATAAAGATGAAAGGAGACAAATGATCTTCTTTACGTAGGCCTCTCTCTGGAACTATATTTTCTCTTGGTTGTCCATTCATAAGTACCTTGTATTTCACCAATGTAACACACCTCATAATCCAGGTAATCCAAACCTTAGAGAACCCCATCTTTCGCATAACTTCATCAATGAACGACCACTCCATTCTGTCATATGTCTTACTCATATCCGTTTTAATGGTCATCCTTTTGTTTCTTCCGCTTGGCTTAGTTCTTAGGGCATGAAACATTTCATGGGCAATCATAATATTGTCATAAGTTTGTCTTTCGGCAACAAAGGTTGACTGGTTTTCTGAAATTCTATCTGGTATAACTTTCTTTAATCTCTGGCATAAGACCTTAGAAATAATATTCTAGCTAACGTTACATGATCGGTCGGAATTGGGACATGTCATTAGGATTGTTCGTTTTTGGGATGAGGAAGATATTAGTATCGGTCTAACCACTCGCCATTGATCCATCAAAAAGAAATTGATTAACCATATGAATTAAATTATTTTTTACTATATCCCAGAATTTTTGATAAAAGAGAGCTGTCATCTCATCTGGTCCAGGAGCCTTTTCTGGATGCATCGCAAAAAGTGCTAATTTGATTTCCCATTCAGTGACCGGAGCTATAAAATCACTATTTAGCGACCCAGTAATCGATGTGGATACCTCTGATAGCGCATCCTCTATATCTTCTGGGTTGGAGGATTCAAAGATATGTCTAAAGTAACTAGTAGCAATGGCTACCAATCCTTCCTCATCTTGTATAACATTTCCATTTGCATCTTTAAGCTGTATGATTTTATTCCTATCTCTCCTCTGCTTTATCAATGCATGGAAGAATTTTGGGTTTCTATCACTTTCTCTTAGCCAAAAAAACTCGACTATTTTGCTTCCAGAATATCTCTTCTGCCTTAAGAGTATCAGAGAGTTCCTTCAAGGCTTCTGCTATTTCCTCAGTTGTCGCATCATCATTCGAATACAACCCCTAACCTTCTATTTAAGTTCCTCCACTAGTTTCTCTGAGTTTAAATTATACTCTCTCCTCCACTGGCTCAAGGCTTTACGACAACTCGAAATATGCTACATAATATTTACGTCGGGTGGAAGATCTGGAGATTTCCACCCATCCAGAATTAATTGTCTCATTCCTCATTGTCCAACCACCTTTTGTCAAATTTGAATTTCTTCAATTTGATTACCGGTCTTGTGAGAATATCTGCAAGGATCAGACGATGATGCGATCCCCATAGCCTCATATAATTTACAGCAAAATGAGGGAATCTCTGTCGAGACGACATCTAACAGTTGATCCTCCCGCTCTCTTTTCCACCCATGATAGCATGTTCCCAGTAAATGGGAACTCCATCATACCCCAACGAACAAGAACAAACATGCAGAAGTTGTAGTGAAAAGGTCCTTGTTGCAGTACATATTCCAGATCCTCCTCGCTTTCAAAATTGAAAAGAAACTTTCCATTACCTAGGTCATTAGCTGTAATACGATTCTGTAGCTTCCATTCTGTCGGCACATGCTGAATCAGCTTAACAACATTCTGCTTCGTAGGGTTCAGAACTTTCCCTATCAATGAGCGCTGAAAATCTCGGATCGTATGTGAATCATCTTGATCCGTTAACTGAATTGGCTCATCATCATTGTCATACCAAATACCTTTGCATTTTAGGTCTGCCATATGAGCAGATCCAAGACGATGCGTTGAGCGAATCATGTAATCTCAAGTGTACGGACTTACTGTTGGAATGAAAAACTTTGTAGAGATGGAGAAAGTGTTTTAAGTGTTTGAAGAGAAAGAAATTTTGTGAAGAAGAAAGCTTTTATAATTTAGAAGAAAATTTTTATTACTT
>NW_013617453.1:72520-91640 GCF_000695525.1 Brassica oleracea var. oleracea | reverse complement strand
CTCAAACCATCCTTTTGAGTTTGAGATAGACCACCATCATTCTCCGGTTCATTGAAGCCTTTCTCGACTATCTCCCACACATCATGTGCTCCTAGGATAGCCATCAGCCTAAGACTCCAATTGTCATAGTTGCTCTTAGTGAGCAATGGAACTTGGAAGGGAACACCATTGTTTGCCATCTTCAAAAGGAACTTGTAGCTCTGATACCACTTTGTTGGAATGAAAAACTTTGTAGAGATGGAGAAAGTGTTTTAAGTGTTTGAAGAGAAAGAAATTTTGTGAAGAAGAAAGCTTTTATAATTTAGAAGAAGATTTTTATTACTTGTTACAAGCTTTGTTTATTTCTTGGTGATACAAAATGAAAAGAGAGTGGAGGTATTTATATCCTCCAAAGTACAAAATATCTTACATATTTTAATCTTAAATCTAGAGAATTCTACTTAAAAATCTAGATTATTTTATCTTAATTATCTAGATAATTCTATAAGAATATCTAGATTTTTATTTTAAGGAGCTGGATGATTTTTCTAGAATTTGGACTAAGTTTTGGATCAACACAATTAACCTAATAATGTTTGATCCAAATCAAGTTTATTTTTCAACACTTACGGCTGCGCAGATACGGTGATCCCGCGTCGACGAACACTGGAGATCACAAGCACGATCAAAGGGGATCACAATCTCAAAGTCGCTCACGGAAACAAGCAGATCCGAGAAAAAGAATCAATATAACACCGAGAAAACAATGATGGAGTGAACACCGAGGTGATAACTTGTTGAAGAAGAAATTGCAGGTTTGTGTGCTAATGGAATCAAACTCTCCGTCAGATGAAAAAGATTAATCTGAGGATGGTTAATCAGCCACCCAAGAGTGGATCGATGAATTGAGATAACGATCTCAATGCGGCGTCGCCAATATCGCCATTATCGCCACCAGAGCTCCTAGGGCTTTTTTAAATCTTTGTTTTATCACTTCTTAACGGCAGTATTATGGACTACATCTATGTGTTTTTACCATAACCTTACAATAGTATAGAAACGAATATAAATGTGATGAATAATTTTTGTAAATGCGAATAAATTACTTCGAAAATGCGATGAAGTAAATAAATTTAAGAGAATATATTGTTATGGTTTCGATTGGTAAATTCAGACTGCAACGATAAAAAAGTATATAACGATAAGCATCATCATTTATATTTTTATTTTTTAAAATGTTTTCTAACTATTATGGTATATTGGTATCGTTTATATACTATACATATGCTTTCCTGCAATACATATTTTATCACCTTGTGTTAGGCCTGGGACGGATCGGATATCCGGACAATTTTAAGATATCCGGATCCGGATCCTTATCCGGCGGATCCATAATTTTACTATCCTTATCCGGATCCGGGGTTCGCGGATATCCAGGTGTCGGATATCCTTCTAAAAATTAGAATATCCGGCGGATATCCGGATCCGGATTTGGATCCTAAAATAAATAAAAAAATAATATTAATATATATAAAATATTAACAATAATTAAAAAAAAAATATAATGTTTTTAATTATTTCTATGTATAATATTACAAAATTTACATAAAAATTATATATACTATTATAAAAATGAAAATATATTAAATAAAATTAGTTTTTATATATAGATATTACTATTTTTAAAATAATTATTAATAAAATTTACGGATCCGGATATCCGGACTAAAAAATCAAGATATCCGGATCCGGATTCGGCTTTGACGGATCCAACATTTTACTATCCGGATCCGGATTCGGCCTCTCCGGATATTCTGATTTTCGGATCGGATCCGGATCGGATCTCGGATCGAATCCGGATCTCGGATAAAAGTCTCAGGCCTACCTTGTGTCATATTTCGAATTTTTTTGTTACTTGATGGTACATCTGACTTGGGAAGTTTTAAACCAAAAATAAAAAAAAAAAATCTAAAATTCAAAAACCAAAAACTAGAAACTAAAATCAAAAATCAAAATTCAAAATCTAGAAACCAATCAAACAATCATCACCTTTTTTTTTCATCGAACGACTATTCTATTACTAAAGGAACTTGAGGTGGTCTGGGTAACCAGACCGGAATAGAACAGCCAATGTAACAAAGCTTCCTATGAAATGATCTAGCACACTTAGCTAACGAACAAATATTCCATTTTGTGCTCTTGGAATGTGAGAGATCTTGAATTCCGGAAAGCATAGCTGGAGCGTCTTTATTGTCTCCAATTCATTCACAAAACTTGGCCACGCTTGATGTCCTCTTATCATTTCTATTAGATCTTTGCAATCTGTTCCAAAGCTCTGACACGAGGAATGTAGAAGCATGCTCTCCATTGCCCACCTCAGTGCCTCCACTTCCGAATGTAGGGCAGACTCTCGCCTACTGAAGTTACGCATTCTCATGAGTTGTATTTGTCCTAGGCTATCCTTCCAAACCCATATGCAGCCACTAAATTGTGCCATGGAAGTCCATGATCCATCCACCATACATATATTATCCAAGCATATGGCTTGGGCTTCATCATTGTGAAGCTCTTGTGGGGTGTTCGGTGCCATCTCATTTGCATTAAACCAAGCCTGACATTCGCTTTCAGCATATCTGACTAGCTCCAGAGGATCTCTGTCAATTCCCCTAAAACGTTTATCGTTTCGGGTCTTCCAAATATACCAAATTATCCAAGGATAAGGGTCTCTGCCAAGCTCTGGTTCAGTAATGTCATTCTTCCTCCAGAAGAGATAATCCATGTTAGCATAGATACTAGACAAAGGAAAAATGCCAGGAGCCAATGGTGTTGATGCTAGGGACCATACTTGCAGAGCTGGAGGACATTCAAATATGGCATGAGTAGCAGTTTCTTATGGTTCTCCACATCTTGGAAAGTAATTGTCGTATCTCATATTCCGGCGTACTAGATTTCTTGTAACAACAACTAGTCATGTTATCAATTGCCGCATAAGATAAGATGGCATATCTCCTCAGGTGCTTTTACTTTCCAAACAAAAGGCTTGGAGTTTGATTATGCTGGGTTCCAGAATCTCTAACTCATCATCATTTTTCGTTAGATTACGAGATACCTAATATCCCGATTTAACTGTGTATTGATCATTTTTGGTATAATTCCAGCAGAAAGAATCTTTGTGATGAATTGAGCTTATGGCCAAACTTCTAATAAAGGGTATATCCTCTGGAATAACATAGTTCTCAGGTAGTCAATGTGGACAACCATGTGATTAAATATGATAAAATGTTGACGCTAGACATATATATTTAATCATTAATCAGTTATTAGGATGAATATTTGCTGAAAAATAAAGTATATATATATATGTAAGATAAGAAAAAAAATATCTATATAAGATAAGCATGATAATTTATAAAAATGAATATTTTAATGGAACAGTAGCAGTTACCATAAAATGATCAGTAAATCGAGCGTAAATTAAAATCGAATCCAAGTATTAAACTTGAAGGTATCACTCAAAGAAAACTTGAAGGTAAATAAGTTTCAAAAAAAACTTGAAGGTGATTTATCAAAAAGGTCCATATAATATTATATATAATGAGAGAATGTGTGTGTATATGAGTATCTGTGTTTGTACGTATTTCTCTTGTCTGTTTCATTAATTACGGAAGGGATAGAAAGAAGGAGGGGTTGGTTCCCGCGAGAATTTAGCCTTATTATCCGTTGTCCCGTAAGTAAACTATTATTTTTTGTTATTGGGATGATTGGTTGTTGTTTTAGATGTTTTAAAAACCCAATATTTAGTTCAAAATCATATATGTCGACTAATCAAGCTTTTTTTCTTTAAAAAATTTACGGCAAAAAATATCTCTAGAAAATTAAAAAATGTCGTAGAGAACTTTATTTTAAGAGTAAAAAAATTAATGCTTTAGAAAACTACAGCAATGAAAGTTACAACAAATAAATCAACAGATTAAATTCTACAAAGAAAAATATAAAGCTAAAACCATTATCAATCATTTCCATTATATGTCTTATCTTCTTTCTGCATTATTCCTTTTTCTTTTCTTATATTTTTAATCTGAACTAGAGCTAGATCTGAATCGTATGCATAATATTTTTAGTGAACCTAAACCATAAACCGTAAATGTATTGGGATGAATCTTACCAACTATAGATTAAATTTTCTAACTATAAATGAATATAAATCCAAAATACTTGAACTGGTTAGTTTTTTTTTTCTTTTTTTTTTGAATTGGTTAATTTGACTAAAACAATAACGTAAATCTGTTTGAAATATCAATCTGAAAATATATAAACATGTTATATAGGATCACTGTTCAAGAGAACGATCGGTGCTAAGTTGTCGGTGACTCAGTGCCTAGCACGTAAAAGAACTAAGCAGACGCCTAAACTATTAGTTATACGGTTTAGGCATTTATATATTATAAAAATATACTACATGCATGTGATGTTCTATATTAAATATATTTATTTACCAATGATGAAATTTATATTATGTTATTTACATAAGATTCTATATAATAACATATTAATTATTTTATGAAAAATAAACTATATATTATTTATTATTGCAATATTGTAATTATCTTGGCGGTTTAGAAGGTAATCATCAAGATCTTATAAGGCCTAAAGCCAAATCGATGTCTAAGGGTGGGCGTTTGGATACTCGTTTGGGTTCAGATCGAGTATTTCAGATTTTCGGGCTTTCAATATAGTGGTATAGAAACTATTCAGGTATTTCTACACTTCGGTCAGGTTTGTGTATAGTTCGGGTTTGCTTGTGTCGGATCGGGTTCGAATATTTAGATTTTGAATAAAATTAAAATTTTTATTGCTCAAGTTTGTTGTATTTAAAATATATCTTTCCTTTAACCGATTTTCTTACTTTTAATAGATTGAACAATTAATAGGTTTGGAGATAAAAGTTTTTAAAATAGAAAGATACTAATTTGGTTGTTGTTTAAAAATTTGGATGCAACTTTTATTAATGCACGAAATAAGAGCTTGACGTGCATTTTAAGTGAGTAGCAAATCACTTTGTCTGTAATTATATGTATATCATATGATCTTGAGCAATGTGCAACATGAATATAAATATTTTTAATAAAAGGAGAGAAATAAACTAGAAATATAAGATCAAGTGTACATGTGTTTGGTTATCTTCGGATATCCATTCGGGGTTGGATGTTGTCTGTTCGGATTCGGATATCCAATCTCTCCTAATTCAATACTAGTTCAATTATTTTCCTACTTCAGTTCGAAATTTTTCATGTTGGATTTGGATACGGATTTGGATATCAGATCAAATGCCTAGGCTTTGCTGCCGCCTAGATGGCTGCCTATAGCGCTTTCTTGAACACTGTATAGGAGATATCAATACTATTATTTATGAAGTGATTTAGCTTATTTGTCATGATTTCCATGATTTTAGCTAATTTTGCTTATTTGTCATGTTTTAATCAGGTTTAAGCTGAGTCATTAATTTATTAATAGTTTTTAGTTGAGTTCATAATTTATTAATTTAAATAATATAACTATAAAATATGTAATTACATATATAATTATTTTGATTTTGCTTATTTTTCATATTTTCCATGATTTTAGTCAATTTTGCTTATTTGTCATGTTTTTTTAAGGTTTTAGCTTAGTCATTGATTTATTAATAATTTTTAGCTGAATCACTAATTTATTAATTAAAAAAAATATCCGTAATGAATTTTATATATAATTAAAAACGAAATTTGATTTAATAATATTTAAATCTATATGTTATATTAAAATTCTTATTTTCTTATTTGTCACATTTTATTAGGTTTTAAACTTTTATATAGGTCATTGATTTATTATAAGTTTTTAACTGAGTATTTATTAATTTTCACAAAACCCGTAATGAATTTTATATATAATAAAACACACATTTTATTTTAATAATATTAAATTTATATGTTATATTAAATAATTAATTATAAACTAATATAATAAAATTGTGAAAATATATTTAAAAATTAAAAGAATTCTTATATATATTGTGTTGCTATCTGAAAACAATATTTTTTTATTATAAAGTTATAAAACTAAGATATAAAACAGTTTATAATTAAATATTAGTCAAACAAAAATATTTATATAAATATATTTTCTAAACTATTTCTAATATATGAGTGTTTTAAAACTTTTAACACAATAATAAGTACATAGTTTGATGGACGTTTTTTTGACATATAAAAATAATTTGATGTTCTATTTAACTATTTAAAATCATAAATAATAACTTAACTTGTGATTGAGTTCAAAACAATTTTTTTTGCTTTTACTTCAAACCAGTTTAAGTTTAATCTGTGAAACACTATAGTTTCAGTTGGTGACCACTAGAAGAATGACAAAAAATGAACAAAATAAAAAATAAAATTTCATTTGAGGAATTAAAAAAAAAAAAAATGAATTATGTTCAATTTGTTCCTTATCAAAATTGCATAGAGAAATTTTTTCTTATAAATTCATTCCTCCACGGGGAATTTAGAAGAAAAAAGTGGGATCTACCTTTCAATAATTTGAATAAAATTTCAGCATATCTCGTATAAATTTTGAGGAAAAAAAAATTCACCATAATTTTTTTCCTTCAACATGTTCACCAATTAGAGTTTTATAATGCTGATTTTTGGATTAATAAAATATAAAATAATAAGTATTCATAAGATGATTATGCCCGCATGTGCGGACAAAACACCTAGTACATACATATGTACAATAATCTATAAAAGAAACTATCAAAGATAAATATAAACATTTAACATAACCTTTTTTTTTGTGTTCATATTTAAAATTGCAGAAAGAAATAGAACTGATACAAAGCCCCTTGGACTTTAGTGTATTTAGAGCCTAGCCCATTAAGTTTATAGTTAAACACATAGTAAAGAACTATCAATTACCCAAGTAAAGCCCATGAGTTGGTAAAGGAGATGATGACGATGATTACGAGAGACGGAGAGTCGGGGAGACGATCATCGTCCGTCAGTTGAGAACCACAACTGCATCAAGAGAGAAGATTAGCGAGGCAATGATTCCCCGAGACTTTGAATCTTGTTCCTAATCAGTATGTCCAGGAGGGTGAGGATAGCGTCAGTCGATCGGTACACCTGCTGATGGATACGCATGTTTCGCTCTTTCCAAATAGAGTAGATCGTTGCTTGCCACACTAGAAGGAGTAGTTTACGCTTGTTCCTGCTGCCTTGAAAGAGTTGCAGCTGGTTGACAGTTTCTTCCCATCTCGGCCTTGCGTGGTGTCCGCATCGCAACGCCATCCGATTCCAGATTTGGAAGCTAAACGGACATTCAAAGAAGAGGTGATCGCGAGCGTCTTGGCCAGAGTTACATAACACACAAAGTGTATCAACCTGGAGTCCCCAGCTTACTAGTCTGTCCTTTGTGGGACATCTGTTGAGCATGACTAGCCAAGTGAGGAAGTTGTGGCGGGGGATCCCGTGTAGGAGCACCAGACAATCTTCGACCAAAGCTTGGTAGTAACATCTCTTAAGTATTAACTGAACCAGTTGAGAACTTCTCCATTATTTTCCCATCAATCTCCCACTCGAAACTGTCTGGGAGGTCCGTTAAGGAGACAGTAGTTAGGTGAATCTGAATCGCCAATTGCTCTTCTGTTCTAGCAGGTGGCAGTGACCAATGACCATTGTTGTGGAGCGATGCTATTGTAGCAGTTTCGGGGATCCCTAGTCTCGTCGTGTTGCCTTGTAGGAAGGAGTTCAGGCAGCCAAAAGGCGACCAATTGTCATACCAGAAGCTAGTCGAGAGCCCATTACCTAACCTTCGCTTGATAAGAGGGTAGCAGAGGTCTCTAGTCTTTATCAGCTTCTTCACCAGCCATGAATGAATAGAGCTGGGCTTAATTTTCCATAACTACACATTTGGTTTTAGAGGAATTAACCGGATTGATTGATTAAAGCGATGACGTAAACCGTATAAATTTAACCAAAAGAATTATTATAGTGTTGATAATATAACCGATATCAATGTGTTGAAAACAAGTCTATGACATGTTGGTTTAAATAATTGTTAACGGTAAAAATAGCTTAAACTAATAATAATGTATTATTGTCTTTCGTAAGAAAATAAGAAATATATTCACGTGTATAAATAATATAAAAATGGCTGACCTCGTCGATGAGCTTGAAATCAATCTGTTTTTTTTAGGTGATTGTTTTTAGGGAAATTGCCAGAAATGATTCAAAACTAGATTTTGAATATAAAGATGTACTTTAAATTCAGTCAAATACAAAAGTAACAAAAAAAAACTAGTGAAATTACAACAATTTTTTTATGACTAAACAAAAACATGTATTGATATTTACCATTACAATCCTACATGTGTTTAGTTCTGTGTATTAACCGCTTTATAAGTTGATTTTAAGTTTAATGAATTGTTTTTGGCTATTTAGTTATTTGATTAGGTTATGATTTGGAAAACTTCTAGAGACTTTTTAGGGAGGCTTTCAGAAGACTTCCCGCCTAAATTTTAGTAGAATTTTAGTTTCCCGCCTAAAGCGAAGTCTTCCATAAATCTTCTCATGTATTTGATTTTAGGGTCTAGAAGGAAGTCTTCTGTATCGAAAATATTTAACCTAATTGCAATTTTTGTTTCCATATATAAAGAAAATTTATATATTCTCTTTCTTCCTCTCAAATGGCTGCAACAAGAATGTAATGTTTCTCACTCTAAAACTCTCCAACCTCTCTCAAATCTCTTTGAACATCAAAACACCAAACTTTAAATCCATTTCACATTTTTTTGAAAAATCTTCAGGAAGTCTTCTGCCCAAAGTAATACAAATTTTGGATATATATATTTTTTGTTTTATATATTAGATTCTAAAAAGTTATAGATTCAGCCTAATTTGATTTTTTTGTTTATTATTTAAGCATAAAAGTTTTATTTTTGAAGCTTTCTCTGTTTTCAAGCCATTTGAATATTTTTGAATATGCAGATTTTTCAGATCTGAATCACACTTGAGAATACTTCCCAGAAGACTTTTTGAAAAATCTTCAGGAAGTCTTCTGCCCAAAGTAATACAAATTTTGGATATATATATTTTTTGTTTTATATATTAGATTCTAAAAAGTTATAGATTCAGCCTAATTTGATTGTTTTGTTTATTATTTAAGCATAAAATTATATTTTTGAAGTTTTTCTTTGTTTTGAACCATTTGAATGTTTTTGAATTTGCAGAGTTTTCAGATCTGAGACAGACTTTAAAAGACTTCTCAGAAGACTTTAGGCAAGTCTTCTAATGCATTTTTTTGCTAGAAGCTTCAGGAAGTCTTCTGTCCAAATTGGTACAAATTTTATATATGTATGTGTATGTTTATATATTAGATTCTAAAAAGTTATAGATTCAGCCTAATTTGATTTTTTTGTTTATTATTTAAGCATAAAAGTTTTATTTTTGAAGCTTTCTCTGTTTTCAAGCCATTTGAATATTTTTGAATATGCAGATTTTTCAGATCTGAATCACACTTGAGAATACTTCCCAGAAGACTTTTTGAAAAATCTTCAGGAAGTCTTCTGCCCAAAGTAATACAAATTTTGGATATATATATTTTTTGTTTTATATATTAGATTCTAAAAAGTTATAGATTCAACCTAATGTGATTGTTTTGTTTATTATTTAAGCATAAAGAAATTTTTGAAGTTTTCTCTGTTTTGAAGCCATTTGAATGCTTTTGAATATGCAGATTTTTCAAGATCTAAGTCTGACTTTGAAAGACTTCTCAGAAGACTCTTGAAAGATTCTTGGAAGTCTTCTAATGTATTTTATTCTAGAAAACTTCACACAAAGTCTTCGGGAAGTCTTTCGAAGTCTTATGCCCAAAGTGGTACAAAAGAATGATGTCAAGTGGAGTTCAAACTTATCTATGTCGAGGAATGGTATCTAGCTCCATGTGTAATAGTTTTGTTTATGGTCTGTTTTATGATTTGTATGTGTACTATTTTAGTTTTGAATTCTTTTGTAAACTTGAAGAGATGTTAATCAAAATAATTTGGTATATATGTTCATGTTTTTTCCAAAATACTGGAAATTATTGAAATTATTGATACAACATACTAAGAAACTTTTTTAACCATTCTACCCACTCATAACAAAACACAACAACATAAAAACTTAGTCAAAATTACTAAAACTAAGAGAGAAGACTTCACAAGAAAACTTAGTCAAATTCAGAAAAGATCAAACTTGAAATATAAGTGAAAGTTGAAATTTTAAATCTCATGTAAATTAAAAATTATACCTTATAATCTAAAAAGACACATTAAACCACATGACTTGATATTTTTGAAGTTACTTAACACTTTTGAAAGTTAAATACATACTTTGAAGTTACTTAACACTCTTGAAATTTTAACGTAGAAGACTTCTACAGAAATCTTCTAGAGAATACTTCTCCAGAAGTCTTCTCGGATTAGTTAGAAACATTAGTAAATATAAATATTTGAAATCTCATAATTATCACCAAATTAGTTATGAATTTTATCCAGAAGCCCCAATATTGTCTAATACACATGAATTAATAAAATAATATTAAAAAGTCAGTTTACTTGTAGAGAAAATGAAAGTTTATTAAACATTGATGTACTTCTACGGAAGCCTGCTCCGAGAAGGCTTCTCACGATATCTTCTATTTAGGTCGTTTTTGCAATTGCAAATTTACGAAGGAATCCATTGTAAATATTGGTTTAATTTTTAATTTAAAAAAATCTCGAAAATGCTAGAGAAGACTTCTCGGATAAACTAGTTAGTTTTGTAATTGACTAAAGTTTTTCAGAAACTTGACTTTTACAGAAGACTTCTTGGGAAATCTTCTCAGAGAAGACTTCTATAAAAGTCTCTGAAAGTCTTCTCAATGTCGCAAGAAGTCTACCTGAAATAGTTTTTCAATTGACTATATTTGACTTTTCAAGAGAAGACTTCTATAACCAAAGGTTTGACCAACACCCGGAATAAAATTTGAGAAGACTTCTAAAGATGTCTTCTTCCGGAAGACTTCTCAAGAAGTCTTCTCATAAATATTAAATGTTTCACTATTATTTTTCAGTTTTAAACGTAACCCACGCAGACTTCTTTCGACAGTGAGTAGACTTCAGGAAAACTTTGAGACGACTTCTATAGAAGTTTTTCCCGAAAATACTTCCTGAGAAGTCTTCTATAAAAAATCAAATTTCTGACAAACTTCGATCAATTGCAAAACTAACCTATTTATCCGAGAAGTCTTCTCTGGGATTTTCGTTTTTTTTCTTAATAAAGGAAAGTTAGAAGACTTCTAGGGAAGTCTTCTTGATGGAGAACATATCTAGGGAAGTCTTCTGAAAGTCTTCTCGAAGTCTTCTGAATGTCTTCGCGAACAGATCTGAGAAAAAAAATGATTTCATACTTTGAGCATGTGAGATTACTTGCTTTGTTTCTCCAAGCACCCAGAACTTCACTGCAAAAGCTACCAAGTCGTTAATGACCACGAATCATGAGTTTCAATGTCTCTATGAACCTTACAAAACTTGGAATCAAAATCTTAATTTTTTTTGGATGAATTTGAAGAGAGAGTGAAAGAGATGTGATTCGTGTGCATATCTAATGAGATATGAAGAGTAAAAATCGAAACTTTGGTGCATTAAGAGCATCAAATTGGTTGTTCATGGTGGTTAGTGTATTGATGGCAATGGTAATATTGTAAATACTTTGTAAAGATAAGGATGATAAGGTAAAAGAATCATTTTCAAAAAAAAAAGAAAAAAATATAATGACATTTTCGTGAATAACTCGAACTTCTAGGGTGAATAAAAAAAAACATGAGTTATTTTTGTGTTTGATTTAAAATTTTAGGTCATATTTGAAAAAAAATCTCTTGTTTTTATCGGAATAGATTAGATAATAAAAAATATAACAATTTTGTTTTATTTTTATTTTTATGTGTTATTTTTTAATGATTTGGAAACTTAAAGGGATACAGAGGGAGTAGAAAAATGATTGACATTATTGAATCTATTCAAGACAAACTTTTATACTTCTACAAGAAAAAAAAGACAAACTTTTATACTATTATTATTCTCAAATATATGTATCCTATGCAAGCATTAAGAGCACATTTATCCCACGTTTCTAGGATGAGTTTTTAGGAAAAAGTGGGTGTGGGTCCCACTGAAACCAGAGAAAACATCTCCAGAAATCGCGAAATAGGAGACGTCTGTTGAACTGTTCGCGGATCCCACTGACACGTGGCGATCCGCAAATGGTTTGATTTTAATTTTTTTTTTAAATTAAAAAAAAAAATAATAATAATAAAAAAACGTATATGCGATAAAGATGCTCTAATTTATGCACAGTTTTCCGCATTGATGTTTGAATTAACGTTGATGGGACGAGGATGACCCCAATAAGAGCAGCTGCAACGGGAGATCGTTGATGGTCCTTAGCGCATAATCATATGCTTTTGGGATTATAATAATATTATTTGAGCTAAATAAGCTAAGGATTAATCCTTACATAAGGATTTAAAGGATTTGATCCTTAGAGACGTGGCAGCGGGTGATTCGTTGGTCGGCTTTCGTCTTTCGTATACCAAAAAAAAAAATCATTTTCGACCGAAGCGGAGAAAAAAAAAAGCTCTCGAGGAAAGGCGAATTGGAACCGTCCCGCTACGAAGGTAAAATCGAACCCTTCTCTTGCCGATTTAGGGATTTAGATTAGGTTCGATGTTGTTTTCCTGTCAATTTAGTGTTCGGTTTTGTGTTTTCAATCGATTTGGGGTCATTTACGTTTGAAATTAGGTTTTCGAAAAACTAGGTTTTCAATCGATTTGGGGTTTAGGTCGTTTGTAGTTAGGGTTTGAAAAGCATTTTGGTTTCAAACGATTTGGGGTTTAAGTCGTTTGTAGTTAGAGTTTTGTGTTTTCTGCTCAAGTGTTTTCGTTTGTTCTTAACTCGATCCCTCTGATTTGATAATCTTTGGTGATGATTTGTTGTCCTTTGTTCTTACTCGGGTTTTTAATTGATTTGATAATCTTCTCGTTTGTTCTTTTATCCCTTTACTCTGATTTAGTTTGCTTGGAAACTCATTGTTGATATTGTTTACATTCGTTTCTTGTTTGCAGATGGCGAATCCACATGAACCTCATTTCTTAAAGCCTCTGCTTCCTGGTTTCCACAGTGGCATCGTAAGAACCTCACTCTCTCTATTTGTTTACATTCGTTTATTGATTAGATGTATTTCTTGTTTGATTAACTTTGCCTTTTCTTGCAGACAATACCACTTGGCTTCTTCTCAAAGCACATAGAAAGGAAGACGAACCAGAAAACATGGAAACTAAGATCGGACGCTTCAGATAAAATTTGGGAAGTGATACAAGAAGGCATGAGACTCACCGGAGGTTGGAAAGATTTCGCCACAGCACATGACCTTCGAATCGGTGACATTGTCATCTTCAAACACGAAGGAGACATGGTGTTTCATGTCACTCCTTTTGGTCCTAGCTGTTGTGAGATTCAGTATACAGATCCTGACATCAACAAGGAAGAAGCCGACGCGGGTGATGCTGATGACAATGAGATTAGTAAGTTTCAATCAAACTTGTTTCCTCTTTTACTACATTGCTTCTGCTTTAACTTGTTTTGTCTTGTTCTGCAGCTCACATTGCTTCTAGCTCACGGATGATTTAGGAGTGATTGTGACCGGAAATAGATATCTCTTTTGCTGTGTTTCCTCTCTATCAAACTTGTTTCCTCTCTTGCTAGTTATCTCTTTCGGTTTGTTTCGTCTCTATCAGAACTTGTTTCCTTTTCTTTCCTTTTGGTACTACTGTAAAATCTTGTTGCTACAACTCGAAGTTGCCACAAGTGTAATCTTGTTTCTTATCTTATATGCTTCTCTTATGTTATTTTCGGCTAAGGCTACTGTGTTAAACTTGAATTTGGCTTGTAAAGATTTTTAAACTTGTATCAAACGTAGATATTTTTAAACTTCTATCACACTTATAGAAACCATACTAAATGAAACTTATAGTTTTAAGAAGATAAACTTATACATAAGATAAGAAAAACTAATAGAAATTCTTTACCTTATAGCTTATAAATTTTTTAAAAAAAAATTGACATTGTAAAACTTATAGTTTTTAAACTTATACATTTTTAAACTTCTCTTTTTTGTATCTTTATTTTTAATCATGCAATTAATAAAATTTCAATTTCAATTTAAAAAGAAAAAAATTATTCCTAAGGACTCCATCTTCGGTAACACCATTGGACGAGCAATTTTGATTTGAATCCTTAACTATTCAAACAACAACCAAAAAAAAAAAAATTATTAAAAAAATGCTAAGGATTCATGGGTTGGTCTCACCATTGCACATGCTCTAACATCTTCACCCCATGCAAAGGTTCCTCGAGCTACTCAATTAACACTGCAAATTCCAATGCTTCGTCCACTTCTGTTTTCTACATTTTCTTTTGAGAACGTTGTTTTCTACAGTTCTTGGCTAAAGTTTTTATTTTTTTTTGTTTTTTTTTTTGCTAAAGGATTATTCTTGGCTAAGTTTGATTTCACATTACATTCTATAGTTACTAGCTTCTTCTACCGTGTAGATTATAGATGTGTTAGAAAAGAAAAGAAAGTTCTTTAAATGTATGGCCTTGGTATTTTTGAAGGCCTGAAACGAAGTTTTATTCCCTCAAATTGCAGTCTCATTATATTTTTTCTTTAATTATTGATATTGAATGTTCAATCTGGACTTTTCCTCTAACACTGAATTCTATATATCGCTACATATGCATGTTTTATTAATCAAATATTTAGATATGCTAAGATTATTTTTGTTGAATTTTGTTTAAGAAATTCATTGAATTCCTTAGTGATGAATATTTTAAAATCAAGCTAAATAAGAGGTGAATTTATTCAAAGCCTATAGAAAATTCTACATTTCTTGAAAATGCTCGATCGACGATCAGATTTTACGCAAAAAGGAAAGAAAAACACTTTCTTATCGTTATAACTTTTTGCAATTAGACGTTATATTTTTGGAAACAAGAAAAAATAATAAAAGGAAGCAGAAGTAGATTTCTCTTTTTTTCTGTTCAAATAATGAGATTTCAGCTTGGTAACACCTTCTTGCCTCCGACGTTGTTCTCCTGGGTCTTGAGGACAACCCATTGTTACGGAAGCAGAACACTTTCTTTTGTTCAGTATAACATCTTTGCAGCAGTTGGCAATATCAGATCTGACGGCTGGCAGAGCAGCAGACACCCAACAAATCAAACGTTGAGATCAGGACACGTTAATGAAAGAGTGTGTACGTTGGTTCAAAGTTGAAATGATAATGTAATGATGAATTAATAATATATACCTCTGTTCAAAAACGCGGACGCCTAGCCGAATAATCGGTCGCCTAGGCGCTCGGCGTTAAGGTTCTGTGGCCAATAAGCTCAAGTCAGCTTATTTAATCGGACCCCACTAACTCGGCCGCGTAATCTGATTAATCGGTACTATACCGATTTTTAACCGATCATTCTTTTGGAAGTTAGTGGACGTTATTAGCCCAGCTTGTAGATTAACCAAGGGAGCGTGAGTTTATTTATAGATGTCTCGAGAAGTGTTTTTGTTTATAGTAGTCGATGTGGGACTTTAGGTTTTCAAGTTTTACCGTTTTTTCTTTGCTTTATATTTTCTCATTTGACAGGATTAGAATACATCACACTAAATACATGTGTTCCAATATTTTACATTTTGACATATCTTATTGGTTAAGTTTTTACCAATAGAAATCTAGAAAGTGTGACTTTGATGATATTATACAAATATATTATATTTGTACAATGTATGTGAAATTAATTTAGTTTGTTTGTCTGACTATTTGTAACCGGATGATATACATTTATTTTAACAATGAAATTTTGTTAGAGCTTAATATATATAGTTTTCAGTATTAGTATATACCCAAATTATCACATTATAATATGTTGTATATTATATATTGGATTTTAAATACAAATAAAATAAAAATTATTAATAAACTAGTCCCCGCGTATACCCCTATTTTTCGGTAATTCGCTAGGCTCGGAACTGCCGCCCAATTAGCGCCCAGCGTAGTTCCGAACATGGATATATACTTTTGACATTTTGTGGACTTCGTGTGCTCGTCTGACAGTGAAGCAGTGTTTCAGTCTTTGCCTCAAACAGAGAGAGAGAGAGAGAGAGAGAGAGAGAGAGAGAGAGAGAGAGAGAGAGAGAGAGAGAGCGAGCGACGCAAAAAATACTATCTATTTATTTGTTTCTTCTTACATAACTATTTATTTTCTTTCTTTGTTATTCTTTATTTAATGGATGAAACATAAATAGCTCATGAAAAAGCTACTTACATTATCGTTATGGATGAAACATAGATAGCACATGCAAATTAAAAATACTTAAATTTATCCAAAAAGTCACTCACATTTGATTTTTTTTTTCAGACAAAAAGGTCCCAGTTTTTTTTCTTCTTTGAAACAACAAAAAGGTACTCACAATTACATAAGTTTGGTTACTAATAATTAACCAGGCTTTAGATGTAGATGGTTTTATTTTTAGGCAATAATCTATTCATTGAGTTGCAAATATTATTTCAAACATTGGTAATACAGTTTCTTATCGAGTGTGCATATATATATATATATATATATAAAGTAATATACGAGGAAAGTCAGTAAACTTGTAGTAGCCTAAGGAAAAAAAGATAAAAAGAAAGGCTTTTATCTAAGAGAGGGACCATTTTTTGTGGATTTAGTAACTTGTGCCATTTTTTTGCCATTGAAAGAACATTTTATTTGTTAAAAAAAATATGGTTTTAGAATCCAAACAGAAATAAAACAACCAAAAAACATAAATTTCTATGAAACGTGCAGTTTTGGCCACTGAATATAGATAATCTTGAGGTTTTCTGCTCTCAATTTCGAGTCTGCACTTTATACATAGTTTACATACACTAAAATGGTAAAGTATTATATATTTTTTATCGGTATACTCTTAAATAACTAAACCTCAAACGCGAAGAGTAATAAAATAAGTAATTTCTTTTGTTGTTCTAGAATTAGATGATTTTAGATCGAGCTGGTGAATATATACTAGACATATATTTATATTTCGAGTTTGCACTTATATTCAAAAACATATGAATAAAGTTTGCCGGTGATCTTCTTCAAAAATTTGATTCTTAGATATGTATATGCAGTGGAACTAATTTTTTACAGATGTCCATTTTTTTATTGACACTTATGTAATTCACCGAATTTACAGAAGAAGTTAAAAAAAATAAACAAAACTCATATCAGTGAAACATAAACGAGAATGAAAACACAATTTTATAGAAGTAGAAAAGGAAATAACTTATGGAGAGTCAATAACAAACAAATCAAGAGCATAAAACCTTATTCCCTTTCGTCATTTTACAATCAATGTTGCCTATCTAGTTTTGTTATTTGTCTTAGCTGCAAAACTTAATTTTCTTTTGTGCATATGAAGTCTTAAAAATAATTAAAATGAAATGTAATACGTTAACTCTTCAATAACGATGATACATTTAAAAGACCAACATTTATTTTCATCATTTTACAATCGATAAAAGTTGTAGTGTTTCAAAATGTTAAAATCATTTAATGAACCAACATTATTATAAAGAAACTCACTCCGCGAGGATTATCATCTGGTAGCAAAGACGCCGTATGACTGGGAAGCAAAGACGCCGTATGCGGTGCGTTATAACACAGTTTGTGTTGCCATTCAAACAAAATTTATCCCGCATCTAATTATATAATCAAAACAAAAAAAGAATAATATATCAATAAAGTTTCTACTGTGGCGGTTATGTTTAAAGAACAAAATGAAGTCCCGCACAATCTTCTTGTTATGCATCACTTTTGATGCGGTCAAGGTGGAATTTTACTGTTTTTTACATTTTAATTTGTTTATAAATATGTACACTAACTAATGATCATAAAATTATGAAATAAATTATGTGTATCAGGATACCAAAAAACATAGTTGAAATACTATACTTTATCCAATAAAAAAATATTTGAAACAAAATAAACAAGTTTAGGTTTGGGTATTTTATTCGGATCTGAAAACCTGAATTGGAACTGATCCAAAAAACGGTTCAGATATGATTCACTAGTATAATTGATAGGATCCAAACTTAAACCGAACTTCATTTTTCGGTTCGGTCTTGTTTAGTTCCAGATAAATGTACCTAGGTCTAAATACAATTTTGAAATTTAAAAATACGATATTTTAGATGAGAAAATATGTGGATATGATGAAGAAATTAAATAAAATAGTTGTTTAAATTAAATTAGTATCACTGATATCTTAATTAAATTTTGTGTAAAGACAACTAGAGAAATTATAATTTTTTGAAATAAAATAATTGTCTATAAATCTTAGTAATAGCATATTAAATTTCATATTTCAGATTTATATTTTAAAAATTATATTAGTATTACTGAGTAAAATAAAGTAATAGTGTTAAGATTTGAGAGAAGATTTGTGAGAATGTGTTGTATATTTCTTATTGCTTACACCACTATATATAATGGTTCATACAAGGTGGAGTCAAAGAGATAATTAATTACAAAGATACTCTACATAATGACATGGTCAAACTCATAAAGACATAAGGTTGAATGGAACTTCCATGTGGCTGGATGTAAACCCCCAATGGACTCTAGTCTTGAACTTGTATGTTCTAGGTTATGGACCATCCACTTCATGATTCATAACACTCCCCCTTGGATGCCATAACCATATAGGATTTGTAACATGCTAATGTTACCTGATTAAAACCTCTCCCGGAAAACCCCAAGGAAAACCCATTGGGACAAAACCCAATGTGGTAAAAAGGGAAACCAGAGAAAGGAAAAAGAGTACAACACACATCACTCCCCCTGATTTGGACATCACTGAAGGTCCTTGAGTCTACGCGTGTCAATCTTGTTGCGTGAACTTCCTGAATGTGCAAGAGGTGAATGATTTGGTGAAGAGGTCGGCTGAGTTTTCACTAGACCGGATCTGAAGGACGTTGACCTCTCCAGCTT
>NW_013617453.1:72196-72438 GCF_000695525.1 Brassica oleracea var. oleracea | reverse complement strand
CGTCTTTGAGTTGAGCAATGCAAGCTGCATTATCTTCATATATGATGGTCGGACCCGTTGGGTCGCATATGGACGCATAATGTACTCCTATACCTGTTGTTCAAAGATGAACTTCGATCTTATAGCTTATCTTTATGATAGCTTATTCATTCATACCACAACTTGGTTGGTTCATGCTGAGAATTCGACCAACCATAAGTATTACCAAAATTTGGCTAATTTGTGGTGATGGTCTATAACAT
>NW_013617453.1:70450-71536 GCF_000695525.1 Brassica oleracea var. oleracea | reverse complement strand
TAGTTCCAGACATGGTATAAATCAATTTGAGATTTCATTATCTAGGACCTTAATAACCTTATAACTTGGCGTCCCAAGCTATATGGTATGGTATCTAGTTGTTCAGCTGGTCAGCCTTATATCTCAATGTCTGGAATGGTTTCCTTTGATAAAACTCGGATTTTATCTAATGCACCTTTCTTTCTTTCCGAGGTTCCTTAGAATTTATGGAACTTTATTTGGAACATTTATTTGGTCTATCTTATATAGACTTTGTAGCAACTTGGTTGTGTCTTTAAGACATCAAAACCGTGTGGTGCTAAGCTGGGATGACATAGTCATTCTTTCTCTCGGGTCAATGTGTCTGGCATTTTATTTTGCTATCATTGTAGCATATGGACGTCTATAAATTATTTTCTAGTCCGAGGATCTTTGCCAAGACATTGATGGTTGATACCAGATGGTAGATACTATTCTTTATCATTCTTTATACCAGCTTATTACTTCTCTCCTTTCATTGTTGGATATTCAGATTCATAAACCTTATGTAATCCTTATTCCTTGGTCTATAATTAGATCACTCATTTTGGCTCAAGGTTTCTTTTAAACTTATGGAGAAAGTATATTCATAATATATATCTAACATATATTCCCAATCCTCTTTTATGAGATTCTAAGATCACATGATCTTAGATGGCACATATATTTGTGGTGGATTCTTTCATAATATCTTAAGATGATATATGTCTGGACTCATGACCCGTATCAGTCTGAGGTGGGAATATCTATGATCACTTATATGGCTTGATATAATTACTATGGCCTGATGCAGGTTCATTCTTTTATAACTCATGGTGTCCCCAAGCATATGGACTTTTAGAATTTGAACCTTATAGGTAATGGTCTTTATATCAAATTCAACCAATATGTAATATGGTTGTGGACCATGTTTCACGGATTTTAGTATGGTCATGTATCATGGGATTTGTCCTCACTTCCCCTCATGAACATACTCAAATTCGTGGTGCTTGGGACAATAAATTCCCTTGTACATAGATACATTGTACACACGTGAGATCTTATGGGATAACATTTGTGCCCTTTTAA
>NW_013617453.1:62221-70350 GCF_000695525.1 Brassica oleracea var. oleracea | reverse complement strand
TGCTAGAATAGCTGGTGATGCGGATGATCAAAGGGTTTGATTATGGGCTTTGATCCTTTAGACAATCCAGATTTAAGGTCAGATCAAATAGGAGAAAAAAGGGAGAGCCGATTTAAAGGCTTATGATTTTATGATTTTCTCTAATATTTTTTTTTATGATTCAAATAGTTCTTAGAAACAAGATTCATATAGATCTTAGATTATTAATAAGTGTTATAAGTTTTTAGAGATTCATATAGATCCAAGATTCAGATATATGATGTTCTTAGATCTTTAGGTTTTGATTAGTTTACCTTTTACACCACAAGGATTCTGAATGGACCACCGTGAGAGAGAGGGAGTGATCCGCGGATTGAGGTGGTTGAGAGAGAGGTGGAGGAGCTGGCCGGAAAACCGTGAGAGGGATAGACTTGGCCGGCGGAGCAAGGCTGAGGGCCGGAAGAGATGGCCGGAAAAGAGATGATCGCTGGCGGATGGGATTGCTCAGGTGGAGAGAGTCTCGTGCTCATAACGTGTTAAGATTTGTGAGAATGTGTTGTATATTTCTTATTGCTTGCACCACTATATATAGTAGTTCATACAAGGTAGAGTCAAAGGGAGAACTGATTACAAAGATACTCTACATAATGACATGGTCAAACTCATAAAGACATAAGATTGAATGAATCTTCCATGTGGCTGGATGTAAACCCCCAATGGACTCTAGTCTTGAACTTGTATGGTCTAAGTTATGATTCATAACAAATAGAGAATAGTTACCAGAGCAACATTGTTACTCCACTCAGATCAAGAGGAACAAATATAAACTATTTTACACTTTTTGAATAGTTACCGGCGAGAAAGTAATTAAAATATGTTTCACCTGATTGGCTTGGTAACAGCGTAAGTCAGAGTAAATAACTTTTCCTCCAAAAATATATCGCTACATGTGACTTACAGTCAGAACCTTAATAGTTTAGATGAGTAGGTGGGGGTTTTTTTTTTTTTTGGGAACACCGATTAGTGGGTATGTGTCACAATTATTAGTGAATGATTACTACCTTTTGCATGCCATCCATATTCTGTATTTCTTTCAAAACTCGGATTTTATTTATTCTAGCAATAATATTTTTATATTAAAAACGTTTCGGATGTTTCACTCTGCACGTGATATGACAGTGACACAAGGCCGTGTTTCAGTTGTCAAATGCGACTATGATATTATTATTATTCAATGAAGACAACAATATATATTTAGATGTGTCCTAAATTTTATGGACGATTATGATATTATTATTTTTTAAAATAAAATTACTCAATATTAATAGTAGGTAGCCAGAAGACACAGGCCGTGTTCGTTTACATGTCGCGCGACCTGCGACCTGCGACCTGCGACATGCGACTGATCGCAGGTCGCAGGTTGTTGTTCGTTTTGCTGTCGCGTAACATGCGACCTGCGATTGGTCGCAAGTCGCAAGTCGCAGGTTGTTGTTCGTTTTGATGTCGCGCGACTGATCGCGCGACCAGTCGCGGGTTCCCATTTAAGTCGCCCGAAAAAACAGCGACTAAAAATTAAGAAAATTTTGATCGCGCGACTGGTCGCAGGTCGCAGATCGCAGGTCGCGCGACACGTAAACGAACATAGTTTTAGTCGCAGGTCGCAGGTTTAGTCGCAGGTCGCAAGTCGCAAGTCACGCGACACGTAAACGAACGTAATCTTAGTCGCAGGTCGCAGGTCGCGCGACACGTAAACGAACATGGCCATAATAGCCTAAGTTACATCGTACATGGATCTAGTAAACACAAACATGCAGCATACAATCTCTGAGAAAAAAAATACAATCGCTGAGAAAAAAAGGTCCAACATGGATGAGAAGACGAGAGATGTAGGGAGTGGCAAACATGCATATGCCATAGGTCCGTCTTAAAATTAACTAAATTTAGTGATAAAAAAGGTCTATATTTATGTTTGTTTCTTACAACAAGAGTCCAAAATATTATGCTTAACTAATTATAATACATTAAAAAAAATTTGTCCAAGGGTCCAATATAGTTTTAAGCTGGCACTGGATAGCGAAGCATCTACTCCGATGAACACCTACAGGTTAACATCTGAACAATTGTGATTTTTCTGAGACGGAGTGTCTTAATTGGTAACTCAATAGCGGTCCTGGAATAAGCGAGGGAAGCACTGGCTTCCGACCCTTCCAAAACAAAAAATATCGGCTATTATTTTCTTAAAATCTTTATTAGTCTATGTGGCAAAACATGTGTAGCATATGTATTTCTGATCGTGGGTTTAAATCTTTCTAACTACCATTTATTCCTCAAAATTATTCCAGTAAGTAGGTTTGTTGACTCTCGCCGTCAGATATGCCATCGTTGGAGGAGTCCAAACCGGATGTTCAAGTCGGTTTGTAAACTGTCCAAAATACATTATATTTTCATTTAATATATGGATGACTTCAGAAAATGTTATGATATCAGCTCTGCATATAGTTCACAGCCAAAAAGAAATTAGAAAAGCTTTTCAATCTATTGTTTGGTTTATATATGAACAATTCTTACCTAATTTATTGGCACATTTGAGTGCATCAAATGAGAGAAGAAAGAAACAATAGCTTAAGTTAAATCATACATGGATCTAGTAAACACAAACATGCAACATACAATCGCTGAGAAAAGAGGTCCAACATGGATGAGAAGATGAGAGATAAAGAAGCATATACTCCGATGAACACCGACGGGTTAACATCTGAACAATTGTGATTTTTCTGAAACCGAGTGTCTAAATTCGTAACTCAATAGCGGCCCTGGGAGTAAGTGAGGGAAGCACTGGCTTCCTGCCCTTCCAAACTAAAATAATATCGGCTTTTCTTAAAATATTTATTAGTCTAGGTGGCAAAATATGTGTAGCATGTGTATGTCTGATCTTGGGTTCAAATCTTTCTAACTACCATTTTTTCCTCAAAATTATTCCGGTAAGTAGGTATGTCGACTCTCGCTGTCAGATACGCCAGCGTCGGAGGAGTCAAAACCGGATGTTCAAGTCGGTTTGTAAACTATACAAAAGACATTATATTTTCATTTAATATATGGAGGACTTAGAAAATGTTATGGTATCAGCTCTACATATAGTTCACAGCCAAAAGGAAATTAGAAAAGCTTTTCAATCTATTGTTTGGTTTATATATGAACAATTCTTACCTAATTTATTGGCACATTTGAGTGCATCAAATGAGAGAAGAAAGAAACAATAGCTTAAGTTAAATCATACATGGATCTAGTAAACACAAACATGCAACATACAATCGCTGAGAAAAGAGGTCTAGAGGGCGACTTCGGTAATTTTCATTCGCCCCTCCGGTGGTCGGTTCCGACCGTCTCCACTTTGAGAGGGCCCCCTTTTTCTCTTTTCTTCTCCACCTTGCGCCGTGATCTTTCGAAGGTTTAAATCCTCGGTGACGGATCAGAGGGTGTAGCTCTCAAGGCGGTAGTGGTTTTGCGCGGTGGTCTGGTGTTTTATGCTGTGGCTCTAGCTTCACGTGTATTATCTGAGGGTTCGGATCTAGCGCGTGGACCCCAAGCTCTCCTCGATTCTCTCCTCTAGATCCACAGCGGAGGAGTGTTCTCCAGTGAAGAGGCGAGGTGGTTCGGGTCTCCATGGAGTGGTGGCTTGACGTAGAGGTGGTTGGTTTCTCCAGATCTGGGCCTTTGGTGGTCTAACTATCGGCTTGCATGTTCGCTTGAGGACGGCAGACTGAGTCGAGATGGGAGACTCTGGAGGCGAATAGACTGCAGTAGGCGTGGGCATATTAACCGAAACCCGAACCCGAACCGACCCAAAAAATCTGAACCAAACTATAAAAACACCCAAACGGGTTTAGGATTTAGTTAGTTCGGATACCAGTACCCGATCGATTATATCTGATACCCGAACCAATTACCCGAAGTACCCGATATATATATATATATCTAACCCTAAACCTACATCTTCCATTCCCATTCATCTTTATGTCATTTCCTTCTTCAACGTGAGGAAGCAATTGCATGTGAGTGCTCTTCATCTCCATCTTCTTCGTATATGTTCAATACATACTCAAACTTATTTTATGACCGATTACAAGTATGTATCAATATACTTTGCGATTTTGATTTATTTTTAATTACAAGTAAGATTTGTGATTTTATTTTCTCTTTGCTCTTTACACAGGCATGAGCTCAGCCATTCATGATTATCCAACGTTTAATTTTTGTTTGATTTCGAGGTCTCTTTGATTTTTATATATGAACAGATGGATTCTTTACCATTTTTTATTCAAAATAATACAAATATAAATTACACGAAGAAAAATAATACATGCACGTGTTCATCAAGGTAATAACAAATCAGAAAGATCATAAATCTTAGATTAATTTATTCAATCTTTTAACTTTAACAATGTTGTTTCTAGTCTCACAGGATCAAATCAATGATACATGAAATTTTTTATTATTATTTGTTACAGAGTTCGGTTATTTTGGTGATACCTGAACTAACCCAAACCTTAAAACCTGAACTCAATCCGAAGTATGAAATAACTCGAACGGGTTCTGTATCTCTCCACCCGAAAATCCGAATCACCTGTTCTGAACCCAAACAGGTACCCGAACGCCCAAGCCTAGACTGCGGGGTATGACCTAGGTCTATCCAAGCATTCGCTCCGTACCGGCAAGTCCGACCATATCTGGTGTTTTCTGTTCACTCCTTTCCGCTTTCTCTCTCTTTTCAAGTTTTCTTCTTCAAAGGGCTTCTCTGTCCCGTCTGGTGGCGATTCCTTTGCTTCCTTGCTTCTCCGACGGAAACTGCTCCATCTTCCGGCTAGTCATGCTATGGAGCTCCGCCTTAAGGTGATAAACCGCAGTTGACATGGTGCCTCTAGGGAGGAAGGTTCCGGCGGGTCCTATTCGGTGGCGTCCGTCTCCACTTTTGCCCTCTCCGTTATTAGTTTAGGGTTTACAAGTCCTACCTGATTTAGCAGCCGGTTTGTTCGTTTGGTTCGGTTTTGTTTTCAGTTTTTAGCCTTTAGATTTTTTTTTTAATTTCCAGCTATTTTTCTCTATGAAGAAAAAAGACCAAAAAAATTAATTCGAAAGCCGTTAAAAAAATTTATTGGCACACATTAATTGACATAATAATATATATATGGAAAAATGATAAAAAAAAACTAATATAAATTAATGTGTAAAATCTTGTTTAGATAAAATTAAATAGACTATATTAATCATTTCTGAGATATTAGAAATGATTAATGTGATTAGTTGAATAATATTATTTTTTTAGAACTTAACTATTTTGTTTTATTTCTTAATATAATTTGATCTCAGTTTATTTAATATAGTTTAAAGAATGAATACAATATTTTATTTTTGATTTATTGTATAGCTATTAGTTATGAGCATCGTAAAATTAATATATTGCATTTTAATATAAAATATATGTATTTGATCCATTTTCTATTATTTTTACAAAATTCGTTTGAATCGCACCCGATTCTGATTCCATATAACATAACTAATTAATTGGTTTTGGTCATAAAGTTTTGGGAAAATTTAAACATCGAATAAAATTTTAATGTTTTTAGCAAAAAAAAAGATAATAATATTTGGCCGACTTAATTTCAAAACACGCAATCTCGAATAGAAATGCCTTTTATTTTCATACCTATATGCCTTATGTTTTACTTAGGGGTGTATTCAATATAACATTTGAGGTGATTTGGCTTTTAATGGAGTTTTAGATGATTTTAATAAGTTGCAGAGATTTATGTGATTTTTGTTAAACCACTCTAGAATATAACCTAAAACCATGGGATTTGGGTTTTAATTTTTTTTTTTAACTAAGAAACTCCATCCAAACACCCTAAAATCACCTGAAAACTTTAAAACACCACAACTTAAAATATTTTCAATAACAGTGGATTTAAGAGTACTCTACGAAATGTTAAGTTCAATAGCAGTGGATTTTAAATGAATTTTTAAAATTCATGTTTGAATAACAGTGGATTTGTCATTTTAATAAAAATCACCTAAACTCTCAGTTGGATACACCTCCCTTAATGTTGTTGCTACGGGCTATTTCGATATATTAATATAAGCATCATTCAATGAAAAAATAAAAAGCCTAGCAACAAAGAATCTAGGTATTGAAATTACCATGATTTAACTTAAGCACAAGAGAAATCTTTGAACCTAGAAAATTTTGGGTATAATAGACTAAGCCAATTAGAACTTTAGTTGGTCCAACCCATGAGTCATAATTTTGCGGTGGCATAATTGGCTCTCACAACAGCAGTAAATGAAGCTATGTTGCTAAAAGGGTATTTGTGAAGAGGTCATTGATAATCTGACAATCGTTGGAGGTCTATTTTGATTTACAAAATGCAGTTAATATACATATCTTAGAACACCATGTATTAGAGTGGACGATGTGGATCATCAATGCAATGTTATATTTTGTCTGAATATAATTTGTAGGGGAGAAATTCTCTTACATGTAGTGCATAAATCAGAAACCTGAACATACATGTTGTTAACTAAACTCTTACATGGAGTCAGAGGTGAGGGTTGTTTGAGCTTGCTCAAGTTTCGTCCAACCTGAAAAAAGAGTCGAATTCTGTGTCGTAGAAACTCAAAAATAGATGATTAAGTGCTTTAAGTCAAAATAAAAAGTGGAAAACTGCGGGTTATTGATTTAGATCTGGTATGGTTTTTTTTTTTTTTTTTTGCATCAAACGGCTATTCTATTACTCAAACTTGAGGTGGTATGGGTAGCAAGACTGGAATAGAACAACCAATAAAACATAAAGATCTATGAAAAGAACGTGCATTCATAGCCAACGAATCTGCAATCTCATTCTGCGTACTTGGAAAGTAGCTGATCTTGAAGTCCGAAAAACACAACCGAAGAGTTTGAATGATTTTCAGCGCAGTTGAGAAGTTGGGCCAAGCTTGTGGCTGTTCTATCATTTCAATCAAATCCTTGCAATCTGTCACAAACCTCTGACATGTCGAGTGTTGCATCATACTCTCCATTGTCCATTGTAGCGCTTCCAGTTCCGAGTGTAAAGCTGTCTCCCGCCTCCTTATAATCCTTGACCCCATGAGTTGAATCTTCTCCATGCTATCCTTCCAAACACATCCCATTCCACTAAACTGAGCTGTGGAGGTCCATGGACCATCCACCATACAAATATTACCCAAGCTTAAGGCTTGTTTTTCTTCAACAATCTGTACCTGTGCCGGAACCGGTACAGTGTCTCTTGCATTATACCAAGTTTGGCACTCGCTCTCTGCATACCTGACTAGTTCCAATGGGTCTCTGTCTATGCCTCTAAACAACTTATCGTTTCTAGCTTTCCAGATGTACCAAATTATCCAAAGATAGGGATCTCTATCATCTTCTGGCTCCACAATACTACACTTTCTCCAAAAAAGATAGTCCATATTAGCATAAATACTTGATACAAGGAAATTTTGAGAGCTCGACGGTGTTGATGATAATTCCCATGCTTGTAAGGCCGGTGGACACTCAAAGATCGCATGAGTAACAGTCTCTTCTGCCGCTCCACATCTTAGTATGGTTTGTGATATTACGTGTATACGCACACCAATTAACCTAATGTGCACACTACCACAATCGAATGGTATGTCGATGTAGCACTTTAGGATCGAATCCACAGAGACCAACGATTACACTTTATCTTTATGGGATCAATACTTAGCTAAAAAAATATGGGGGTTTTAAGATTTGAGGCTTTCGTGAGAAACAAGTAACAAGATTAATTAAAGTATTCAGATAATTAAAATGCTAGCTGATATATGGTGTTTTTAATACCATTATATGTGTGGTTTGAGCTAATTCTCAGTCCTAATTCGTGTTTAATTGATATCATTCCAGGTTTGGAGCAGGTGAAAGAAAAAAGAAGAGAGATTCAGGAAGTCAGATGTCATTTTGAAGGATTCGATGCGGAACAACCATCTAGAACAACCCGAAGGTTGTTTCCGAAGAGAACAAGTGTCTGACTGTTCCCGATCATTAAGGAAACTTCCTATTCCGGAAGTTTGCCCTAGATTCCACTCTCTCTTATCTCTTTACCACCAGCGCCTCC
>NW_013617453.1:57885-61982 GCF_000695525.1 Brassica oleracea var. oleracea | reverse complement strand
AAATAAGTGATCTTAACTGTTCTTCATTCATATTGTTCTTACTGCTTACATTGAATTGATCACTTAATGTTCGATTTCTGATTTAATCACGTAGTTAACCGCTTAGGAGATAAATTGACATATATTGAATGAGCTTTGTATCCCTAATCAGCGAGAGTAGATATTAGGGTATTAAGTGAACTAATCAGATCTTGTCTCTAAGGCTTGTTATCGCGTCTTGTTCCAAGTGAGAACTTAGGATTCAAGACCGATCTGCAAAGGGAGCAAAACCACGATAGTGGATTGTTCTAACCGAGTGATCTCAGTTCTAGACTGCACCTCATTGCAGTTGAATAGTTGTTCAGTTTTGCATTGACACCCGATTAATAACCCTAAGCCGGCTTCATTTAAATCGAATTTGAACCATCTAGGTATTCTAGTTACTTGCGTCACAATTAATTCTCAAAACCCCACTTGTTTCTCACCTTATTATTGAACTCATAAGAGTAAAGAGTAAACTTGTCCTCTGGATTGAATCTCAAATATTACAATTACCACTGTTAACTTGACAGTAGCAAGGATTCATTTTTAGTGTATCACTAGCCTAGGGTGCTTTGATCGGGTGTTAAGCAAGTGTGAGCCAAACAATTATTCAAGTTCAATTAAGAGCAAGTCTAGAACCCGGATCACTCAAATAGAACAGTCCACTGTCGTGGTACTGCTCCATATGCTGATCGATCTTGATACCTAAACTCTCGTTTGGATCAAGACGCGACAGCAAGCAATATAGATCAAGTCCGATATGTTCACAAAACACCATAACATCTACTTTCACTGGTTAGGGATGCAATGATCATTCATAATAGATCTAGCAACCTATTACACGGTTAATGAACATGTTAAACCTAGGATCTAACATTAAGCGGCCAGTTTAATGCAAGCACTAAGAACAATTATGAATGAAGACAATCAATGGTTTCACTTATCTATGTTTAACTCACGGATCTTGTTGGGGTCAAAAACGGTTACGACGAAGTTAGCTTCCAAATTCCCGAAGAAGAAAAAACGTAGAAAAATTCTTCGACAAATATACTTTCGAAATAGATTCTTCTTTACGAAAAACCTTTGCGGAAGAAACGCGAATCATCGGACAAGAGCTCGAGAAGGATCGTTACGCAGCGACCAAACGCGTGCTCCGATTCCTTGAGTAAAAAGTAGCGTAGAATGTAAAAAGAAAGAGAAAAAATATGATATATCATAGCCACAGGCGGCTGGAAGAAAAAGATGGGATAATTAGGGCAAATCCCGTAATGACTTGTAGTTTCCTTAAAAATCTATGCCGCTGGAACATGCACTTGGGTTGTTCTGCTCTATCCGGAATAGTCACTCGGGTTGCTCCGCTATCGGGAACAGTCACTCAGACTGTTCCGCGTGAAAATCTCCAGATTGCATTCTTTTCTTCATCTTTTGATCCAACTGGTGCATCTCCCATCCAATGCAACTCCAGACCTGTAATGACTCGAAAAGGACTAGGAAGCCTCGATAAAGACTTGAAAACCAATTAGAAAACATATATACAAGATGCCAAAAACACCATATTTCAATTCCCCCAGACTTAGATCCTTGTTTGTCCTCAAACAATGTAAAGTATCAAGAACATGGAGAAAGGTTCGAAAGTGTGGGAACTCTCCTATTCTCAGCAACCATACTTTAACCATGAATCTCTAAACCATATAAGCAGTAAAACTAGGACAACACACCCTTACCGGAACCCCACTGGCTGCTGTTCAAAAATCGGCTCCATACTCTACATCTCAAACCTGAAAAAGCAACACTATCGAGACAGAACTCCTTACATTCATTTAAGAGTAGCGTGAGCTTCTCATCACAGACACTATTCAGGGTAGACGGGCTAGGTGTTAAACATGCTATTTAATGGTGGAGTTAAAAGTGTTTAGGGGATACCATTTCATTGTAGAGGATGCAGGATATCGCACAAAATGGCAAGAGAGGATAGATCCATTTGATGTCCACAGCCTCTACTCATTTTTGCTCTATCTGGTGAGACTGTTCTGATGACAGAACAGGCGATTGATTGTTCTGCTTTCTACTTTCCTCTACATACTCTTCAATACTTGGTACCAACTTCTTGCTCGACCTTCCCAGTGGTTCATGTTTCTTTGATTTCTTCCCATTCTCCATCACCTTATTTTCATTTTTTTTTGGGTGATGTAACGGAGAAGGATGTAATACATGATGGTTCTGAGTGCCACTAGTGGTTCTGATTTTGCAACCATTCTGGTTCTCCACCCCTGCTATTGCGCAGTTCATTGGTTTTGGAGCGGTTGCTCCCTAAATCTGCTTGTTCTTCTTTCTAAATGAATTTCTGCAGCAGTAACGAGTAAGAGGCTGTGTTGATTATTTCCTCTCCGACCTTTTTGCACATATCTGCACATATGACACTGAAAAAAAATGCATGAAGGTGGAAAAAAGGCTAAGGTGCAGGGTGGAAACTAGCTCAAGATGAGCTAGCCACTCATGATCAGCAAGATGGATAAAAAGGATAAGAAGTCCTGAGTGTGTTCTCGTTTCCCTGATCTAATGCCCATAACAAGAAGAATTTCAGTCAAGATTAGGTTCAAGTTAAGTGGAGTTAAGTCTACCTAGTGTAACCTGATCGGCTGAGAACTTCTGGAGAATCAAGTGAGATATGTCAGGGTGTTCCAGATCCACATGTGTGTCTTTCGCCACTACTAAGGTCACTGAATAAGATAACTAAAGCACGAGGTGGTCAGTGATCAACACGGAATAAGGTCCTAATTCCCCCAAAGTTTTGACTGACTCGATCATAAAATCTGACTCAAAAGAAAAACAAAAGAAAGAAATGAGTTAGTAAACGACGAAAACCCTCCCCAAGACTTAATTCACACCGTCCCTGGTGTGAAAATAAATCAGAAAAAAGGTGAAAACAAGAATAAAGGTTTTTTTTTTGTGAGATACTTACCTGAGTGGAGCGGGCGCTCCAAGAAAATTCGGGGTGTTCCATCGCAAGATCTCCGCCTGGAGCAGTTGCTCCTTCAGCAACCCAAAATTTTTAAGTATCTCGGATTTTTCTGCTTTTTGACCTGAGACTCAATAAACTAAAACGAAAAATAAGCAAACAAAAACAAAACCAAGTTATATTTACACTTACCAGTGGGTTGCCTCCCACCAAGCGCTTGGTTTAAGTCACTAGCTTGACTTGGTGACTGGGATCAGTCGGGTTGAGCATGAGGGTTTGTTCCAAAACAAGCTCCACAATCATACATGTTCAGCTTCAAGACTCTACTCAACAACTCTTTTACAGCAGCTTCCCCTTTCTCTTTCAGCTTATGTGTGAAAATAACTCTGACTTTAGAGAAAGGTTTAGAGGTACCCTTGCACTTTACCTCATACTCAATGTATTTCTCATCACACAACCGAGGTATCAAAGTCATCATAGGGTCACCCTTAACCCTTTTCTTTTGGACTTTTTCATTCGCCTTTGCATTCCCACTGAGTTTCTTGGTATCAGTTTGAGGATCTCCATCCATGACTTTTTTGATCTCACCTTTTTTACCAAGCTCCTTCTTAGGAACAATTTCCGGCTGTTCTCCACTAACCACTGAGATGAAAGAGGCGTATCGAATTTGTGATCTGGTTGGGACAGCCTTGTAGAAAACCGTCTTGTTGATGTTGGAGAAGGAGACTCTCTTATTAGGCATGTCGACGATCGCTCCCACTGTAGCCATAAATGACTTTACAAAGATCAAAGGCATCTCATGATCCTTGCTCATCTCAACAACCTGAAATTCGGTATGGAGCAAACAGTCCTCAACCTGAACAGGAAGATTGCGAATTGTTCCATAAGGGACTGCCATGGAAGAGTTTGCAAAAGCCAGCTTCACCTAAGGGACTGCTATGGAAGAGTTTGCAAAGGCCAGCTTCACATGAGAAGGCTGAACATCAACAATGCCCAGTTCGTCTACAATCGCTTTTGAGACAAGGTTCACACTAGAACCAGAATCAGACTAAGCTTCTTTGAATTCTAATCCAGCAATCGAACAAGGAAAAACAAACTTTCCAGGGTCATCAACCTT
>NW_013617453.1:57206-57802 GCF_000695525.1 Brassica oleracea var. oleracea | reverse complement strand
TGCAATGGCCGAATCTCCCAAGCATGTTCAAATGAGATCTTTTGAAGAAGCCTTCTTACCATCTTCCTAAAACCAGCCAGCTGCTATGCACTAATAGGATCCATCAGATGTTTAGGTGGAATTGGATAGGGAACCTTAGGAACATAGACTCGCACTGGTGGAGTCTCAGCAGGTTCGCTAGGAGCAGTTCACTCAAGAGCTAGCAGTCTGCTCTGTGTTCTCTTCTGCGCCTAGAACAGTCTCAGCGAACGGCTGCTCTATTGCATTACAGTGCTCAATCCTAGGATTTTTATCAGTTTTTCCAGGGAGCGTCCCTTGTTACCTCTTGACACTCTCAGCTGTTTGAGCAAGCTGAACATCGATCTTTCTTATGTGGCTCGCAAGACTGTTATACTTGGCATTCAGCTCAGTGAACATGTTGCCCATCCTGGTGTCCATTTCCGTGGTTACCTGATTCAACACTTTGGCCTGAACCTGCTGCCCTGCAACAGCTGTTGCATCATCATACCCAGACCTTTCAGCTCATCTGGTTGACTGTTCCCGGTAGCTGGAACAGCTTGCCGATTGCTCTGCGGTTGTCGCTGGTTCTGGTTCTG
>NW_013617453.1:31990-57103 GCF_000695525.1 Brassica oleracea var. oleracea | reverse complement strand
ATCAACCTTGGCAGTCAGCTCATCTATCTTCTGGGTGTCAGAATTGTTCCCTTTCTTGGAGCAATCACTCTCCTCGTTCTTATTGGCTGAGGTAGCATCCATGTTTTCAATGAGCTCAAACGCTCTATCAGTGGTCTGAGTCATGAAGTCTCCATTGCTGGCAGAGTTCATAGCACTCTGAAATTCCCAGTCATCTCCATCATAGAAAATTTCCAAAAGGTAGTCGTCATCAAATCCATGGTGAGGACATTCTCTGCGATAGTCATTGAAGCGCTCTCATGCGTCGCAGAAAGGCTCTTCAGTGAACTGTCTGAAAGAGGTGATCTTGTTCCTCAATGCAGCTGTTCTCGCCTCTGATCGGACCTGTTCCCATGAAGTGAGAGAGCCGGTAGGGAGAGAGTTCAACCACCGTGCAGCTTTTCCATCAAGAGAGAATGAGAATAACATGCACTCGATGTAGTCTGGTGGAACACCATTCACGCGAGTGAAACTACAGACTTTTTCGAAGCTCTCAATATGCTCCATTGGAATTTCTGTAAATAGACCAGAGAACACCTTTCTTTGTACTAGACCGATCAAAGCAGGCTTGATCTCGAAGTCCTGCCTGGTGCAGGGTGGGGGAACAATGGCAGAGCGCGTAGTAGGGATGTTACGCAGAAGGTTTCTCGTCCCGATCGGAACAGTCTGCACATGTTGTTCTTGCTGCTGCTGAGCAGCTTGTTCCTGCGCTTGAATGGTCTACTGCAACTATTGCATCTGCAGCTGCATGAGTGCCATTGCAGCAGTGAGATCATTCTGATTGGCGTGATCACCCATAGTGGTGTCGGTTTGCCTTGGCCGTTGATGATTAGTTCTTTCTAACCTTGCTAGCTTCTGGTTGGTAAGTGTAACCAATTATCCTTGTGCGTTTCTCCGAGTATGTCTACTGGTCATGCACGTGGAATATTAGTTACAACAAAAAGGATATAGCAAGTTAGAGGTCTTAGACTAAATAAATAACCAAAAAATAAAGGTAAAAAGATGGTCCCCGGTAATGGCGCCAAATTGATATTACGAGTATACGCACACCAATTAACCTAATGTGCACACTACCACAATCGAATGGTATGTTGATGTAGCACTTTAGGATCGAATCCACATAGACCAACGATTACACTTTATCTTTATGGGATCAATACTTAGCTAAAACAATATGGGGGTTTTAATATTTGAGGGTTTCATGAGAAACAAGTAACAAGATTAATTAAAGTATTTAGATAATTAAAATGCTAGCCTAGGGTGGTTTGATCGGGTGTTAAGCAAGTGTGAGCCAAACAATTATTCAAGTTCAATTAAGAGCAAGTCTAGAACTCGGATCACTCAAATAGAACAGTCCACTGTCGTGGTACTGCTCCCTATGCTGATCGATCTTGATACCTAAACTCTCGTTTGGATCAAGACGCGACAGCAAGCAATAGAGATCAAGTCCGATATGTTCACAAAATACCCTAACATCTACTTTCACTGGTTAGGGATGCAATGCTCATTCATAACAGATCTAGCAACCTATTACACGGTTAATGAATAGGTTAAACCTAGGATCTAACATTAAGCGGCCAGTTTAATGCAAACATTAAGAACAATTATGAATGAAGACAATCAATGGTTTCACTTATGTATGTTTAACTCACGGATCTAACACCCAAACACCCTAGACTAAGCAAGTTGACTACTCAGCCATGAACAGAGAAAACACAGAGACAGAGACTGAATAAAACATGTGTAGATAAAATAGAATAAGGGTTTAGGGGGTTCTTCTCTATCGTGAGAGAGATGGAGCCTTCTCCCTTTATAAAGTATCAAATCACAAATCTCTAAAAGCTCAAGTCTGGTTCCTTGTGTAAAAAGTAGCGTAGAATGTAAAAAGACAGAGAAAAATATGATATATCAAAGCCACAAGCGGCTGAGAGAAAAAGATGGGATAATTAGGGTAAATCTCGTAATGACTTGTAGTTTCCTTAAAAATCTCTGCCGCTGGAACATGCACTTGGGTTGCTCTGCTCTATCCGGAACAGTCACTCGGGTTGCTCCGCTATCGGAAACAGTCACTCAGACTGTTCCGCGTGAAAATCTCCAGATTGCATTCTTTTCTGCATCTTTTGTTCCAACTGGTGCATCTCCCATCCAATGCAACTCCAGACCTGTAATGACTCGAAAAGGACTAGGAAGACTCGATAAAGAGTTGAAAACCAATTAGAAAACATATATACAAGATGCCAAAACACCATATATCAGTTTGGTTTGGTATATATATGCCGTCAGTTATCTATCTATATATATAAAGTATATTTTTTTCTCTTCTTTTGACATCTGGAAGGGGGGTTTGATGACATGTGTCAGCATATTTTTTCTTTTTACATTTTAGGTCCTTCTTCTTTTAGATTACTCCAATTTAACCCAATATGTTCTAATTGTGTATTATCTAATCCTTCTTGCACTAACCATCATCACATAAAGTCTAGTAATCTATTTTATTGGTCATTAAAATGCAAGATGAATAAAGAAATACATAAAATAATATAAATATATAAATATTTAATTTATTCACAACTAAAAATAACATAAATTTTTATTATTTTATTATTTTTAACTATTTTATAATATTTTATTTACAAATTATATTTTTATTTTACTATTAAAAATTATAAAATAACCAAACTAAGAAAAAAGAACTATAGCAGACACATAATCTAAACCTAAAACCTCCACAATCACAAAAAAAAAAAAAAAAACTGAAAATGCCATAATAACGCTAACTCAATAAAGGTCCGGAGCTGAAAGGAGATCAAGAACGAAAACTAACTTATCTCACCTTAGCATAGAGTATCTTCGCCATAACAAGCATAGGTTAGAGAATGTTAGAAAGATAAAATCTGAGACAAAGCAATCCCCGAACACAAAGGAACGCGATCAAACACTAACACAAAGTTATAGATATTCATTTGGTTTTTCTTGGATTAAACAAAAGAGAGTAATTACATGAGCTTCAAACTGAGAGAGGGAGAATGGAAGGTAAGCACCAAGAAATCAAAGCCTTAGCTTAACACAAGAAACAACCATTTAAGCCAACACAGCATACACATAGGAAATTACTATCCAAACTTGGATTAGGAAACATATTAAAAGGGATAGCCACCAGAGATGCGAGCAGTAATGAAAGCTGCAATGAGATGAAAGAACATAGAAGGAAGGGGAGAGACAAAACAAAATCAACAAACCATGGAACCCTCCTCGAGCTATGAAAGGGAGCATAAATGTTAGATCCCCAAAAATCAGATCTTGAAAACCAAGACAAGCAGAAACTATTGACGGAAAACCAACGACGGAGAAGACAACATCAAAGACGACTAAACTTTGTCCCAACCCAAGGGGATGCAGCTCCTGACATAAGCCAAAATCTAAGGAAGAAGAGGAGTGCCAATATTGACCGGAACAGCCTACCACGCGTGAGAAACAACCGCACAAATGAGAACTCATAAACCCGATTTACAAAAAATATCAGATAATCTCACATGAGAAGAAGGCGATGAAGAATAAGAGCACGAAGGTGAGTCTTTTTTGGAGATGGTGAGAAGCACCACACACCAGAAAGATAAACGAAATACATAATGACGGCTCGTGGTCAAAATATGGGGAGAGGACACAAAACATCTTAAAAGAATAATGTTCTAAAATATATAAAAAAGAATACAATTTTGAAATCGAAACCGTTAATCTTAGAATCAACAAATTCATAAAAGCAAGTTATTGAAATTCAATATCATCAGAGACTCACTTCACCAGTAACAATTAATATTATGCACACAACAACACATTATTGAAAAAACAAACACATAATATATTAACCTATCACCTACTACTACCTAAAACAACAAAAACACCAAATAATTCTCTTAACAAATAAAGAAAATCATATAATTAGTTTATCCAAAATATCATACTTAACAACAATAAAATAATATTCCGAGCGAATCGCGGACATGCCCCATAGTTTTAGCTAATCCTAGGAATATAGGAGTTTAAGCCCAAATGTAATATCCATGTAAAGTTAGAGTTTGTAACTACTATTTATGGACATAATTAATGGTATACAGTAAATATGCAACTTTCACACTAACAATGGAGAACCTTTTTTTTGTCAGCATAACAGAAAACTCTATACAAAATTTGTTATATCAGTTGAGAAAAGATTTGTTCTTTTTTTTCTTAAACGAACTTTGGATATCTTTTGTCAGTAACCATATACAAATTACAATTTAGTCAGATTATGATTTATGAACGTTATATTTTAAAACCAAACTACAAATTGATCGGCGCACCCGCGCGGATATTGGTTTTTACATTTTTATACACTGATATTTGTTTTTCATAATTAGTGTTATATATTTTAGATGTCTAGATGCTGATGCTCACAATTTTGATAGTGATACCAGTGATTTGGAGGAAATCTCTCGAAAAGTATTTAGTGCCCATTTTGACCAACTCTCTATCATCTTTCTTTGGCTAATATAATTAATTGTATTCAAAAGACTAGGACTGAATCAGACAATATGGTTATTTTTGGTACAAATATCCGACCCGTTTCATATACATTTGTTATTTAGATATTTTTAGGTTCCTATACATCAGAACCGAACTCATCCAGACCCAGAAGGACACAACTCAAAACCCACACATAAATTTATAATATTCAAACGGAGTCCAATTTCAAAACAAAAAAAGATACCCGAAAAGAACAACCCGTACCTAAATGGATAGCCTATGTTCATGCTTAACTGATTTTATAAACTACTAAAAAAGACTCTATCTATGTGTTTTGCTAAATTAAGTGAAATATAAAGAGTTTTTTATTTAGTAAAATAATTATATGGAGTGAAAAATTAAGTGACAATAAATATAATACATTTTTATTATTTTGATTTAAGTTATTATTTTATTCACAAAAACATGTTTTGAATTATGATTTTGGCTACATAATTTTCCACTGATTGAAACTAAAATAAATAAATAAAGTTTTAGTAAAATAAACTAAACCGAACGTTTAACCATATGCAAAACCCAATATTTTACATTTTTGATTTTATAATTGGCACAAAGTTAATGTTGATTAACTAATAAATAAAAATTTGCACTACTATTATTATGGTAATATGATTAATGATATAATGTATTGTTAAGATAATATAATTAATGAAATTGTTAAACTGAGTGAAATATGAAAATATAATTAATGTAATTATATTAATGAAATTATTATAAAGTACACTATACTTTTTTTTATATTGTTATCATTGTTTCCAAACAATTTTCATTTATACTATTATTCATTTTACAAACAGTATTAAAAGATATTTTTTTAGTTTTAGTTTGAATAATATAAATATCAATATACCGTCGATACAAGTCCACCAAAAATGAACAATTAACTTGATATGCTCAACTATGTACAATTGGTCATATTATTGACTGTCGGGTGGATAGCAAATTTTACTCTTTGACAGATTCATGTGTGCTCGAGTGTTGACGAGTAAGGAAACTTAGTGAAAGCAATGACCTAAATATTCTTTGGTGGGAATCATTAAAACTAGGGAAAATTGTTTTCTTAGGCAAAAAAATGGTAACTATATCTTATTAGATTAATTTTTATTTTGTATCATTTTTGCCTCTAATACCTTTTAATATTTTTGAAAATAAATTAAATAAATAGTTTTCCAAACAAATTTTTTTTTTAGAAAATAGTAACTATTGATGAAATACCTATATGAACTTAATGATATTTTTTCAGGTTCTAAAAATGTTTAAATCATAATTTCATATTCTGTTCTACAAAAAGTAGAATTGACATTCTACGAAATAGAAAATGAAATTCACTTTTTTCATCGAATCTACTATATTTAGAATATGTGATCTACGTAAATAATAGCACTCTAAAAATATTTAGACTACACATTCCGCGCTTAACCTATCGTTCTAAAATCTGTAGAAATCGGAATATACAGATTACTATAAATCTAAAACCTGTAGAAATTGAAATCTACACATTACTGTAAATATAAAAACCTGTAGAAAACGAGTTCTACAGATTTACTGTAAATCTAAAACATGTAGAAATTAAAATCTACACATTACTATAAATCTAAAAACCTGTAGAAACCGAGTTCTAAAGATTTACTATATTCTACGAATAAAAATAATCAGTTCCGAAAAATATGGGAAGAAAATATTTGGAAAAATTCAGTTTCTATGTATGAAAAATGGGTTTTAGCAAAATTGACTCAAAACTCAAAGTCAACCACAAAACTAGTATATGTTTTTTTTTGGAAATTTATTTGTCCTTATTCAGCCCACAAGTTCAAATTATTCACGAAAATGCCATTAATTTTTTTTATTTTATTTTTTGAAAATTGCATTTTTACTCTCTCAACTTCATCATCTTCAAATATTTACAAGATTGCCATTTCCATCAATACACCAACCACCATGAACAACCAATTTGATGCTCTTAATACACCTAAATCGATTTACACTTCCTCTTTCTCAATTCTTATGAACTAAAAACAACATCTTTTTATTTTCTCTCCATATTCATCCAAAAACCCCAAGATTTTGATTCTAAAATTTTTATGGTTCATAGAGCCATTGAAGTTTACGATTCTTGGTAGGTCACTTTTGTTTGAGATTCTGGCTGCTTGGAGAAGACTTATGTGTGCTAAACAAGTTATCTCACTGGTTGAAACTTCGAAATCAGTTTTTTTTTTCCAAATCTGTTCGCCTAGACGACTTCCGGGTAAGTCTTCTGGCTGCAGACGACTTACATGGAAGTCTTCTGGTCAATGTAGATGTTAGTTTTGCAATTGACTTTTAAATGTGTTTTTAGAGACGACTTACATGGAAGTCGTCCATCTTTGTTTGTTAAAAAAAATTTGAGACGACTTCCATGTATGTCGTCTAGGGTAAACAGGTTAGTTTTGCATTTGACCGGATTGTGTCAGAAATTTAACTTTTCCTGGACGACTTACACATAAGTCGTCCAGTAGAAAATTAAAAAAAATCAATATTTTGTTATATAGACGACTTCCATGTAAGTCGTCTCAGGTTAGTTTTGCAATTGAAAAATAAAACATAAAAAAAAAATTTCTAGACGACTTACACGGAAGTCATCCGTTAGACGACTTACACGAAAGTCATCCATGATTTTATTCCGAGATTCTGGTCAAACCTTGCTTATCTTGGACGACTTCCATGTAAGTCGTCGGGCGGACGATTTCCGTGTAGGTCATCTAGAAAAAATAATTTTTTTGTTTTATTTTTCAATTGCAAAACTAACCTGAAACGACTTACATGGAAGTCGTCTAGGTATAACAAAATATTAATTTTTTAATTTTCTACTGGACTTATGTGTAAATCGTCTAGGAAAAATCAAATTTCTGACACAATCCGGTCAAATGCAAAACTAACCAGTTTACCTTAGACGAGTTACATGGAAGTCATCTTGATTATTTTATAAACAAACAAAGATGGACGACTTCCATGTAAGTCGTTTAAGTTAAAAATCAATTGCAAAACTAACTCAAATGGACGACTTCCTAGAAGTCTACCAGACGACCTCTGTGGAAGTTATTTGCGTCAATGTTTAATAAACTTTCATTTTCTCTAAAACTATAAAGATTTTTTAATATTTTTTTTGTTAATTCATGTATATTAGTCAATATTTGAGCTCCTGAATGAAATTCATAACTTAATTGGTTTTAATTATGAGTTTACCAACATTCATGTGTATTAATATTTCCAGAAGACTTCCATGCGTTAGTCTTTGTAAATTTGTTACGTAATTTTAAGATATGTTTATTTAATTTTCAAAAGTGTTAAGTAACTTCAAGAATATCAAGTAACATGGTTTAATGTGTCTTCTTAGATCATAAGATATACTTTTTAACTTTCAAGAAATTTGAAATTTCAATTTTCACTTAAAATTTTGAGTTTCCTGCTTAAATTATAGCTTTTTGCTTAAATTTGCTGTTTATATTTCAATTTCCCGCTTTAAATTTAAGTCTTCCGGGAAGACTTCTAATGAAAGTGTTATATCTTTTAACTTATGTAATGGTTTATCTTTTGTTAATTTGACTAAGTTTTCTTGAGAATTCTTCTCTCTTAGTTGTAATAGATTTGATTATTTTTTTGTGTTATTGTGTTTTGCTATTGAAGTTGTATCAATAACTTCAATTATGTGAAGTAATTTTGGCAAGATAATATTGTGGAATATGAACATATTTACCAATTTTTTGTATTAATATCTTCAAATTTACAAAAAAAAATCACAACTAAAGGAGTACACATACAAATCACAAAACAAACCACGAACAAAACTATTATAGATCATTTCTCTACAAAGACAAGTTTGGACTCCACTTGATATGGAAGAAGACTTCCAGAAGACTTCTAGCGCATTATAGTTTAGAATACTTTGGAAGACTTATGGAAGACTTCCGGGAAGTCTTCTAGCGCATTATATTTTAGAAGACTTCCGAGAAGATTTCCTATAAGTCTTCCAAAGTCTGCTCCAGATCTTAAAAACATGTATATCAAACCCATATCTGAAAAACCTGCATATCAAAAAATGTTCAAATGGCTTAAAACAGAGAAAATGAGTGGAAGATTATATAGATATACTTTTATAGAACACACAAAGTACATATCCAAGTGGAACATGAAAACCATGTGGTTAAAAACCTGCAACAAAAAGATAGATTAATGAGACAGACATGAGACAAAAATGAAAATTTCATATAAAGTTTGGTGTTTTCAAGTCAAAGAGATTAGAGTGGGTTTAGAGAGTTTTAGTTTGGGAAAAAGGTAAGAACTTTATGCAACAGGAGGTTACCAAATGAAGAAAATCAGACATAAAAACTTACCAAAACGCTTAGATCTGTTATGAAAGGGAGACATATGAGAAGACTCCATCAGAAGACTTCCAGGTAAGTCGTCCTGGAAGTCTTCTAGCGCATTATATTTTAGACGACTAACAGGTAAGTCGTCCCAGAAGTCTTCCATATCTGAAAAACCTGCATATCCAAATCCAGATATGAAAAACCTGCATATCCAAAAACGTTCAAATGGCTTAAAACAGAGAATATGAGTGGAAGATTAGATATATGTACCTTTATAGAACACACAAAAATACAAATCTAAAATTAATATATCTACCTTTAAATGAGTGGAAGATGAGAACTATGTGATGAAAACCTGCAAAACAAGATAAACGAGTGAGAAAGACATGAGACAAAAACAATAATTTGATATAAAGTTTGGTGTTTATAAGTTCAAAGAGATTAGAGAGAGGTTGAAGAGTTTTAGAATAAGGAACATACCATTTTTGTTGCAGCTATTTGAGAGGAGGAGAGAGAATGTATAATTTATTTTATATATGGAGACACAAATTTCAATAAGGTTAAATATTTTCGATTCAGAAGACTTTGAAGTAAGTCGTCTAGTAAGTCGCCCAGAAGACTTCAATAATTTTAGCGGGAGTTAGAAGACTTTCAGAGAAGTCTTCTAATCGCCAGACGACTTACATGTTAGTCGTCTCGACCCTAAACATAATCCCTAAACTAAATTAACTAACTAAACACTTCATAAAATATTAAACTTAAAAAGTGTTTACTATACACAGAAATAAATACATATAGGTAAAATTTTAATTTTTCAAAAAAATATTTAAGCTTTCCAAAATCTAACCCTAAAAATTCATACAATACTACAACATATGTTGTCAAACCCTAAGCCAAATAATATCATGATTAACTACTTTCACTCATCTATATTGAATACTATTCAATTTTATTATATCTTAATTTATATTACTTAAAACTGTTTATAATTACATGATTTTAATTTTCTACTTGTCAGAAGACTTAGACGACTTCTTAGACGACTTTTCGGGATTATATTCATAAAAATTAGTTCTGTTTTTTGGTTGGTCACAAGGAGTTGGCTGTAATTTCACAAGGCTTATAGGTTAGTTTTGCATTTGATTCAAGTTTGATATAGTTTTGCATTTAAAATCAAGTTTTGAGTCATATTTGACAAATCTAAATCAATTTTCAGATTAACAAAATAAAAAAAAATCATGGGACATAAAGTATAGGTTTAGGTTTTTTTATTTGAGGATTTTTAATGTTTTCTTTTATTTTAGTTACTTTAATTATTTATTATATTTTAATATTTAACAACTGTTTTGTTAATTGTAATTTCGAATTTATAATTGAAATTAAGGGCATCATTGTCATTTTAAAAATAATTAACCTAATAGAACATATAATATATGAGATAAGTCTAATCATATAGTTACCATTTTTGGCCTAAAAATAATTTTCTCAAAAACTATTCCGTTTCTTTTCTTTCTTTTTTTGTCTTTTACTTTTTTTCCCAATGATAACTTTAGTATACATCCCTGATATATGTACATAAGTATTTCAAGAAAAAAGTCCCAAAATCAATACTTTAGACCTAAAAACACACGATATATTGTTTTTCTTTTTATGAGAATAAAGAGATATTCTTTGCTTTATTGTATAAGTTATTTATCTTTTCGAAAAGCTTATGGTGACAGACAGTTCATATATATGCTTTTATACCCACTTCGAAATCTCAAGGGCAATCATAAAGGTAATCATTAATCATATATTAACCATAATCACATCCAATTTTTCTAAATAAAATAAAATTTACATTGATTAGTTACAAACTATATAGGTTTTCTATTTTTATCAGATTTATCCAGACTATTTTTTTTTGTTTGCTTTCTTTTCCTTCGTGTCTCTTTTGTCTTTCTTTAGAACCTTTTCCCCTTTTTTTTTCTTTTTTTCTCTTTTCTGTCTTTCTTTTTTTTCTGTTATAACAATTTATTACAATATATTTAAACTTCCATTCTGTTAACATCGAATTGTTAAATAAAAATAATACTATAAAAGTTGAAAAAGAAACTTTACATTTATTTTGTTCATCTAGTGCTCGATTCTTTTCACTAGCTCGTATCAATAGAAAAAGAAAAAAAACAGTGTTTTTCGACCTTCGGAGCGACATTGAAATTTAAGCTTAAAACATAAACATTCAATTGATATGAATATTGAGGCTAGTCACTCGCAAAAATAGAAGCTAATTAACTACCAGTTAACTACTAGCTAGCTATCACTTAGTGATATCGACCCAAAGTAAATTCAAGATTAGGCTTGAAGGGGCTTGTTCCGGAGATACTTGACAAGCTCCTCTCCTCTGATGATATCCTCTCATAGCTTGAACACTTTCCATCTATTTCCTTCTGTTTGTTTAAACCCCCCATAAAAACTATTAGCAAAAATTTCTATAAAATGTAAATAATTGTGTACATGTACACATGTAATTTTGTATGATAAGTATGTGAATGTTGATGAACACGTACAGAAGCTTAATTAACTATTAACAAAGCGAGAAAGGTAAGTAAGTATATGTGAAGCTCAAGCAACGTATGCCACCGTAGTAATAATTTATCCCAACGGTATTATTTATATTTAAATATAAAAAGTGCGGAACCTTATGCAAATTAAGTGAAGGGGATTTCAATATGTACATAATGTATAAGTCTATTGTAGTATACATAATTACGACATTTGTGCAAAGAACTACGCTAAAGCCTACTTATTGTCCGTGTTAGTGTTTGACACTGACACAAATATATATGTATATATATATATATATTCCAATTGTTCAATATGGTTGCTTCCATGGTTCTTTTTTTCTCATGCTGGCTTATAAGCAGATAACCGCACATCCAGGCTTAAGCTTTCACAAATCACAATATGTGCGTGTCAAAGGTCAAAACAAAAAAAACTCATCATGGTCAATGTCAATGGGGTTCGGATTTCTTTATTTTTCCTATAAATGCCTAGATAATGAAACTATCCTTTTCTTTTGTAAATTCCTAAAGCAAGCTTTACTGAAAGCCCTTTTTGTGGCACCCCTTTTGAGGGTTTCGGGTGCCTTAGCAATGAAAAGAAATCGACAATGCATAAATAAAACTGATATTAGTATAATATATACACACCCACATATCATGTATACATAGTTATATTTGCAGAAAGAGAAGTATCGTACCTCAGAAGGTAACATAATTTCTGCAACATTATCGATCAGCTTCCCATGCAAACGTGCCTCTCTGCAAAAGCCAACAAAAGCTTAGTAATATTAGAGATCGGTATTTTATTCGCTTTAAGGATATAAATAAAATAATCAAAGAAATAAACAAAAAGAGGAAGAAAAGTGAAAAGGAAGATAAGAATTAAGAAATACAGGACAAAAGAAAACAAAGCGTTTTTCTTTTGGTAATAACAAAGTTGTTTTTAGCGCTGTCGACTGGCATGGCTGTATGTTTAACGTAAGCAAAATATAGAACTATATTATTATTATTTGTGACAAAAAAAAAAAAGAACTATATTATTATGAGATATTTTTACTTTATCTTGGTATAATGTTGAGAAATTTTTTTTCGCATACAGCCCATGTGTTTTCCCATTTTACATGTGATATTTTATAGAAACTTTAGTTTACCTAGTTAAAAATGGTACATCTAAAGTATTTTGGCAGTGACCAGTAACTGTTGAACAAAATAAATGGGCTAGAGTATGTAATATATTAGAATTATTCTATATGCATACAGATTTTAGTTTTTGGCTGTGTTTTTTTTCCTACCCATTGTCCATACTAATAATATAATAGTATCATTATGCTCTTACAAAAAAAAATAGTATCATTTTGCTAGGAAGTCCCGTCCCATATGTCAAAGAAAAGACTATTTGATTTTAATCAAGTATACGGTCATGTGTCGAATATCCTATATACATATAGTGTGCGTGTGTGTTTTGGTGAGTGTTATATACTATATATGTTGTGTGTGACTGTGTGTGTTCTAGTAAGTGTATATAAATAGGATGGCTTAAATCTCGTGCTAATACTTTGTTTTGCTAACTATCTTTAATTAATTGTCTCTTTTTTTTTTTTTGATCAAATAATTAATTGTCTCTAAAATTAACAATTGAGAGGGAGAGGGAGAGGACAACACAAGATGATTAACGTCCAATCATGTGTTTTGTATCAACTCGATGCATTTGCGGCTAGCTGAGGAAGAGGCAAACCAGAAATACAAAGCAGAACCATAACCCGAACCTCAACACTATACTATATTTTAAGTCTTATACTCTTTACTATTTCGTGTTTATACGATATATATTATGTAAGGGCATGCGCATGCTTAAGCGAGAATCTACATATTGTATGTGAACAATGGAATCAATATACATCGAGGTATGAATGTGTATATAGAATCTATAGATAATTAAACCGTATATGTACGTACGTACCCGCAAGAATTGGTCCAGAGACCGTTTGATTTCTCTAGAGGATTCATCAGTTCATCGCTATCTCTAGATTTTCTATTGATATCGAACATCCAATCGTCTGAGTTATTATCTCCTGAAGATCCATTTTCATAGACATCAGATTGTCCTGAATACATTAGAAAAATATAAATTAGGGCTTCCATCAGAACCACATTTAATTATTGAATTCTCAAATCCCATCATTGCCCTCCAAAAGAATCTGAATTATTTCTCTAACACTAACCTGACGAAGCTGCTGCTTTGTCGGTTGTCTTCACTGTTCTGTACATCTGATATTACAAAATGAATACATCAAAATAAAATTAGAAAAAGCAAAGTATAAATAATATTTCGTCTGAACCTTCGTATATCTAGATACATGTATCGAATTTCGATCAAAAAAGAAAGAAAGATACATGTATCGAATTATATTCAATGGAAGAAGAGGCCAACGAATGGAGACCAATGTACTGTTGTGCTCCGACACAGTTGAATAGTACCAACAAATTTTCAAACTATAAAAACATTTTATACTCCATCCGTTTCATATTAAGTGCCGTTTTAGATAATTTTTTTCGTTACAAAATAAGTGTCGTTTTCGATTTTTAATGCAAAATTTATTAATTTTATGCAAAATTTATTTTTTTATTGGTTGAAATATGGTTAGGTGTATAGGTAATAGTGTTTTTTTATAGGAAATGTACAAAATTAATTGTTTTTTTAATCGGTGCGTCGAAATCTAAACGACAGAGGGAATATATGAAAGGTTAAAAAAAAGAAAAAATCTAGAACTGTTCAGACACAGAAGCATTAATTGACCTTATTAATGAAGTTTACGATTTTCATGTCCCCATACATGAATTTATGTGTCGAACCATGGTTAAACAAAGCGAAACCATGGTTAAGTTAAATAGACCCTCTCTCTCTATGTAAGACCAAAACCATTGCATCATTGAGAAATGATGGTGTTTCTTGTACTATCTCCCTTTCTGAATTTTTTGTTCTTACCTAGGAAAATTTTAATTTGGTAATTATCCCTAATTAGATTGTCCTAAGATTTTGTGTTCCGACTCGTAGGCATACATATATATATATATATATATAACCAAATACTAATACTTGTTTCGAGCAATAATACAAGATATAAAACCATATGATTACGTAGAAAACAAAGTATGAATTTTGGTGGCTAACCCAATAAAAGAATGGATGAGAAGAAACCAAAGTACTAATGATTTTTTTTTGAATTTCTTGATGAGGTATATATTTTTTATTTAATAATCACAATTACATACGTAATCGACATCTCTCTCTCTCTCCAACTTTCTATTATATGCATGTCAGTAATTGTAATAGTATCGAGTAATTTTGGTTTTTATTTTATTTTTGAGTAATTTTGGTTTACTTGTAACAGAACAAGTTTATTCTTTCAAGACGAAATAAAAAATTAAACTTGCAAAAAAAAAAGTATTGTCCTAGTCTATAAGGACCATCAGATCTAACAGAGAACAAAAAAGAGACTTTTTTACATGTATGGAATGTTTATTGACATTTTCCTTTTGTCTTAACTCATCCAACCGTTGCATTATTGGTGAGCAAAATATGATTTAATTAAGATAAGAATAAAAAGGAAGGATCAGAAGCAAACAAGATTCGATCTGTTCTGACTCGAGTGAAACTCCGATTTATGGAAGTCATCGAGTCAAATACATTGATACCCGAGAAGTTCATTATTAACTAATTACTATATACCTTATATTTGATTTTTACTCACACTAATTAGTATGCTTATATGTATAGGAATATACATTTAAGATCATCAGAGAAACTATCTTCTTAATGGAAGAAATTTACCTGTAAATGGGACTTAACATGAGCCAAGGTGAGATCTTTGACATCCATAAGCTCAAGAACTGATTTAGGCGTTGCTCCTGATAAACAATTGATTCATGTAAATAATTAAGAATCCATTAAACTATAAGTAAAAGGTTATTAAGCAATGCGAAAAAGATGAAAGGAACATACTTTCATGGCCACCAAGCAACTCAACGGCGTGAACGAAACGGGCATGGAGAGTAGTTGTCCATCGCATCCGTGGAGCTCTCATGCTTCGTTTAGCAGGGAATCTCGGCATGAATCTCGCTCTGTTCAGAGTCTGATGATGATGATGTTGATGATTATGGTAATTAGGGTTTGTAATTAAACCGGAGTTACTAACGCTACTAGTACCAAAGCTATTGTTGGTTGCCGTGGGAGTCACTGAAGAAGAGGGAATTAGAGACGACGGATCAAAAGGGAAATACGGCGGCGGCGGCCGGTGATGATGATGTGGATGAGGGTTTTGGTATAGAGGGATTCCTCTTATTGGCCGTAAGTGAGTATTAAGGTCATGAGCAAGAAACCCTTGTTTTTGTTGGGTCTGAAACTGGAAAGAGGTCAAGATGTTAGATTCATTGCAATTAGGGAGAAGGTGTGGGTGCTGATGTTGTTGTTGTTGGTGTTGATGTTGATGAGAGTTGTTAGAGAGGGAGAGGTCTCCGAGTGGATGATGATGGTTATTGGTTGTTTTTGAGCTGGAATTACTAGAGACGAGAGAAGATGTTCTTGAATCAAGAGCTCTTCTCCAAAACCCTAAATCGAGTTCCCCATGTTCTTCTTGATCTGGTGTTGATCTTCTTCTCTGCCACGTCGATGATGGTTTGCTGTTTGGAGGACTAATTTGTAAGGATAAATCGGGTTGAGCAGGAAAAAGCTCCATGGAAGAGAGCTTTAACTTCTTCTTCTTCTTGAAGAGATTCTTCAGTCGGTTCCTAGAGATATGAACCCTAGTTCTTGTTTTCTTGAATCAGGACATAGAAGGAAAAACTATATAACCTTTTTTATTTTATTGTTGGTAGAGAGGAAAAAATAAAAGAGGAGGAGAGTTCTGGGTTTTGTTGAGAATGTCGTTTCTATTGTTTTGAGGCTAAGTTGATTTTGCAATGTTTTTGAGATATAGAGAGAGAAAATCAATGACAAGGTAGTATGTAGTGAACGGTTGTTTCTTTTGTGTGAAATATATGTGAGAAAATGACACTTGAGTGTGTGTGAGAGAGAGGAGAGCGAACGTGTTTGTGTGGACATGGGGGGCTAGAGGAACTTTTAGCTTAAGAAAGGAGAAGAAAAGCAAATGATAAAGAAAATTGAAAGAGGAAAAAAAAAAAAAAATAAATTAAAAGTGGTAAATGGTAAATTAGGCTTTCTTTTTCTTTCTTTTTTGCACTCTTTTGTTTTCTTTGTACGAGAAAAGTAATTCCTTTATTATTGTTCTTTTCTTAATTTACATTCCACCTTTTGTTTTTCAAAAAAAAAGTGTTTTAAAAAAATTTCGACCTTTTATTTTACTGTTCATTGCTCTTTTTACCCAAAAATCAATAAACTTAAATACATGGAAACTTTTAAAATATAATGGTCTTATAATAATGGATTCTGATTAAATGGAACGAAATATGGTTCTTTGATATTGTGCCAACAAAAAATGTAGCAAGTCAAAAAAGTTTATCAAATCAGTTGAGTTAAACTATATGTGGAAAGGAAAATAAAACTTAATTTGAGTTGGAACGAAAGACAAAATTTTCTAAGTGACAAAGATGACTTATACAATTCTAAGAAAGTATAAAATTTGCTAAATACATTTTGGACATCGTGATATTTCATATGAAAAAGCCAAATCCTTCGAATGTCTTTTCTATACATAAACCAAGTAAAATATTCATCACATGAGGACGAATAGAAAGGTGAAAACTTTGAAGTGGTTATCTTTTATGTCACACACGCTCTCAATTCTTTGCTTTTTACTGAAACACAAGGTCGATTAATTTCTCCATTTTAAAACCCATAAAATCGTTCCAAAAAAGAAGCCTACAAATTAAATAATACTAGTTTAATTACAAAAGAAAGGAAGAACAAAGAAAAAGATGAAAAGAGAGCGAAAAAGGGAAAAAGAGGAGCGAAACAAGGTTTGCGTATACTTCAGTCAAAAAATAAAATAAAGTTTGCGTATTTTACCTCGCATGACTAGTGTTCTCCCTATGTTTTTTGTCCATTTCATTTGTAAATTATACCATACTGATTAAATTCCCTTACTACATAGTTTTTGAATAATCAGTTTTATTAGACTAGTGTTCAAATCAATCACCCTTTAAACCATTTTTATCTAATCAAGATTAAGATTTTGTTTATTTTTTTTGCAAAGACTACTTTAGTAGCCGTTCAAGATTTTTAAAAAATTGATTCCATAAAATTTGAGGGAATCAAGTTTTTCAAAAAGCTTATCATTTTATATAAAAAAATATGTTTTGTATAAAAACGAAAATTAGTTATTCTACTTTTTTTAAAGAAAAATTTGCTATTTTAAAAATATTTAATTGATTGAATACTATTTCACAGAAATAAAAAATATGTATAATTTTTACACAGAAGCTATCATTTTTCACAATAATGTCAAATAGATTTTAATATTTTATTATATAAAATAAATTTATGTATTTTATCATTAATTATAAATTTTTGAACTACTTTATTCACAATAAAATTATAAAACTATATTTCTGGTTTTTTTAAGCACATATCACAACATTAAAAACTTAAAAGCAGTATATGGTTCAAAAATATAATCTATATATTAAATATTTAAATAAAAAAATTATCATTTAAAACCTAAAATCTATATATAAAAATAAAAACCCAAATTTAAAATCCAAAACTTAAGAAACTGAAAGCAAAAACCTAAAATCTAAAAAACCAAAAACTATGTATACAATCGAGTCTTTGACCTTTTGTTTTAATTGATTACTAGATTTTAACCCGCGATTTTAAAGCGCGGAAAGTTTCTTTTGATCATTTTGATAAAATATGCATGAATCTATAAATTTTTATTAGGAAATAAATAATGTCAAGGTTTTTTTATTATAGGGTTTGAGTATCAAGCAGTGTTTTCATATCTGATCCAGACCTGTGGTTGAACTGATAGATCCGAAAATTCGTATATAGTTTATGTTAACATATATAATTTGTTAATATTATTAATTTTCTAAATTTGTCTAAAATTCTATATAAATATACATATATGAAAATCAAAATAGTATAATTTGTCTCTTTAGACATGTGCTCCATTATTTTAAATGATTTTTAATGTTTTAAAACTTGGTATAATTTTTAATAATAAAAAAATATATTTGAAAATATTTTGCTGAGGAATATAATTTTGTTATGAAAAATTCCCAAAAAATGTTATTGATATGATAAGTTAAAGGATTTTATACACATTAATAGATTGTTTGTTAAAATATTGACTTACATATTCTGGTATTTTTGACATATTTATAATATCAATGCTACGTACTGAACTTTCATTTTCAAACATTATAAACTTAATAAATTTTTCATTATTATTTTAATAAAAATATAGATAATGTTTAGTTTAGTGTTTAGCAAAAAAATCTAAACTGTAAATAATAATATTCTCAAAAATTATTATATAAAAGAGTTATAATGAGTCGTTTTTAGGAAATTTTTGTATTAGGATAATAAATATAGTGGTACATTTTGAAAATGAAATGATAAAGAAGAGATATTATACATGATTTAATTATTTTTTAGTTTTGTAATATTTCATAAATTAATTAATTGGTTGATATTAAATAATTAAACTATGCATAAATATATGAGTAACATGACATTGTAATTATCTTACGAAACCAATGACAAAATCGTTCGAGAGATTCTACTTTAATTGTATAGATTCAGATTAAGGTATATCAAAACAAAGTTAATGATTGATTTTAGGAAAAACAAAGCACTTCTTTCAAAATATTTTATACATGGTGGGTTGTAAAAGACGATCGGTCCACCCATTGCATTAGTTGGAAAGTATTCAAACTCGGTGCAGACAGTGTGATACGCTTTGAGACTAATCGATTATGTAGCATTAAATATGTTCCTACCAAATAGCCGATATGAATTATCAAAAAAAAAAAAATCTTATATGAAGTAATAATGGGACATGTAAAATAATATATAAGACGAAAAGATAGTCTGGTCGTTTTATCAATGTGCATCATTATTCACCAATAAGTTAAATTTTAAGAAAACTGAATTTAGAAACGTTGAATTTGTTTCAACTAACAATTATTATCACCATACTTTTCATCGTCTTTGAATATGAAAGGTGACGTTTACTACATGTCATTATCATTATGTTATGTCGCAAATTAAAATCATATTTGGAACCAGAAGAAAATTTTCAGAGAAAAATTTACTGGTAGATTTTGATCCGCTTATCCGCACGGATGTATTTTTTAAAAAATATGATGCTATTTGTTTTTTATGTCACTATTTATGGTTGGACAAAAAAAAATCGAATTCGAAGAACCAAACCGATCTCAATCCGAATAAATAGTACCAAATCCGAACCGAAATTGATTAAATATCTGAATTATTCAAAATTTTTGTATTTGAAGAATTGAAACCTAATCCGATCCGAACGAAGTATTTTGGGTATCCAAAATAGATTTATATACTTATATATATTAATTATTTTTAGATTTAATATATATGATATTTAGATCTGCTGCCATCTCACCAAGCGGGGTTCGAACCCTGCAACTGTCTCTATTACGAGGAACTACTAGGCCATTGTGACACAGAGAAAAAAAAATATATGATACTTTTTGTTCATTTAAATACATAAAAATATATATAAATAATCAAACGTAAATATCTAAAATAGTTAAATATACTTGTTAATAGTATAAATATCACACGAGGACTGAAAAGACATAATTACCTTCCAACGTTTAGTCAAGCAATTTGGGAATAAAATTCCAATTTCCAACGTTGGATTTCCAAGTTGTGGTGCTTTTTCGTACATTTATTAAAAAGCCCAAACCCAATCAAAGGCCTCGTTTAAAAATATATTTCGCTTTATTAAACTTATAAAAAATTCAAAAACCAAACGATAATCACATCACTACTTCAAATCAAAGTCAAGGGAATAATAAATAGTACAGTTAACTTTATTAATCAACGAAAAATAATTATCTACAAACTATCAATCAAGATCCCTTTTTTATCCAACGCTTCAATATTTGATTCACAGTAAAATCTTGCCGACAAATGATTTGAAGAATATCTGCAAATTAATTACGAGAGACTAAAATAATGAACGTATTCAATTTTAAACCAATTTTTAAAACATCTTGAATAATGGTTAGTAGTGCACTAGTGCTGATGACTTAGTCCTTGAGATCGGCGAGATACCTCTATAGGGAATAGAAATCTCCATAAGAAAACGACATTTGATCTTAATTTTCTTGAAATTCACAGAGATGTTTTTGTATTTGCTTTTGATTTTGTTATTAACATGTGAGTTGTTACATTACTATAAGCATTCTTCATTAATGGTAAATTATTAAACTATTAATATTAGATTCTTGATTTTTGTAGGGTTCCCAACAAACCCCCAAAACCGGTGTACTTATTATCTAACCGTGTTTAGTGTTATTCTATTTGAAAACAGATGTTAAATGAACTCTAGAAAGACAGAAACCATGTTTTATACTATCTATTAATATGATCTGAATATGGGGATGACGTTGTTTTAAAAAGAAAAAAGAATATGGGGATGACGTTAATTTTTTTCGGAAACGGGGTTTACATTAGACATAAAAAGAAAAAACTACGGCGACTAGTTTTATTATTAAATTTCATAATTTCAAAGATTATATCTGCACTAATGATTTACTCTGTTATTATGTTAAATACAGTTAAAATAACACATCATGCTTATGTTAAAGAAACAGTAGAGATTAAAGAAAGAGTTAAGTAGAGAAAATGTCCAAATCTTACAACATTAAATGTGGCGGAAGCTCCCTCACTCCTAATATTATGAAACATTAATGGTTGCAGGCTTGCGGCAACCATTGCGGAGCATCATATTCTTTTAACAAAAAAAACTTTATTGTATTACTTTTAAGAAATCGCCTATATATACGTAGGTAGGTAGAGCATGATTATTGGAAGGTTTTTAGGGTGGGGTTCTTAGCGGAATATAAGAATCCGTCTCTTAACTTTTAACTAAAAAAGCTAAGAACCGTCTCTTAAAACTCTTATTTTCCGTCTGATTAGTTTCCTACATCAAAAACCCCACCTTAAGAACCTTCTAATAATCATGCTACTGTTTGGGCTATTGAATGGTCAATGAAAACTTTCAGAGCAATTAGAACTACAATTTAATCTAAAAACACACACACAAGCTTGAGAATATGTATGTAACTACATATCTGTTCTTTCTTTCTTTTTGACAAAAGGCTTTATATATCTGTTCTTCGCTATGTGTAATTTTGTGTAGAAATAAAAATAAAATTAATATGTATATATACATGGACGGATGTAGGAAACTAATCAGTCGGGGGCACAATGGTTTTTTCAATCCCCTAGATTATATTTGCGAAGTGATTTATACACATGTCATCACTACAATCATTTTCGCTGAAAAAAAGATGACATGACACTTAAAATAAATGACATGGTTTTAGAAAATAGTGACATGACATCATATTAATTGTGAGATGTAAAATTTCCTTATAAAAATTTAATTTTTTTTGCAGGGATTTTAAATATAGTAATAAAAATAACTCATATATCATCATTAATGTCAATTTTCCATATAAATATTTATTTATGGTAAACTATTAAATATATTAATAAGTCATATATCACAATTAAAATAATAATATATATGTATATATGTATCTCACATTAATAAAAATAAACTAAATAAAGTAACACTAATCCAAAAAAATTTTCTTTTGAAATAAAAAATGTTATGTTAAAAATTACTATTTATGCGCATGGCGCAGGAAAACTCCTAGTTATGATTAATTTTGGAGTTTGGATACATTATACTCTTTCTGTTCCTAAAAAATCCATGTTTTAGAATTTTCACACTTTTTAATAAAACACTAGATTTTGACCCGCCGGTTTTTTGGATTATATTATAATACAAAGTCTTATTATATCGAAAAATATAATCTTTAACAGTTATATAATGTACGAATTAGTTTATTTAGATTTTATATGTACATTTTTACGTAAGTTATTTTTAGGCATGAGAATTATATTCGGATCAAAAAAACAAACCGAACCGACCCGAAAATATAGGTTTAGTTCAGGTCCAGAGAAGATAACCTATTGGGTTTTTTTTGGACCCGCAGGTCTTTGTTTGAGTCCGGGTCCTACCTTAGACCCGATCATAAATATGTTGTGTTTATTAGGTATATCTGGATATTTCGAATATATTTCCGGTATTATGGATATTTTTTTTAAGTTTTTGGTTTACGATTATAGTTTTTGGTAACAAATTAAAAAAAATGGTTATTTTTCAGTTCATCGTGTCAGATTTAGAATAAGATTTTGAATTTTCAGGTATTAGAATTTTTTGGGTATTTGTTTGGAGTTTCGAATATTTTTCAGATTTTTTTAGATATTTCGATTATTTTTAGGATCCTAAAACCCGAACATATGTGGACCCATTACGTCCATATCAGGTCCAACAACCTTTTGATATAGATTTTTAACGTTATTGTACAAAAATATGGTTGATGAAATATTTATCTGAGTAAAGGTATCATAAGGAATAATATTAGGATATGTTAAAAATATTTAAAATATTGTATGGTTAGAATGATTAATGGTATTACCAAAAAAAAATAGTTATACATGATTCCAACAACCTTTTTTTACTAGATTTTTTAAGACTATTTCTCTTTTAATAGTATTGATTCGTTTTTAAGTGAAAAGTATATAAAAGTATAATATCTAAACCAATAATTTTCAAAATCGTGAATAACCAATACTGATATCGTGAAGTCGGGTTAACTTTAACATAACCAATGAATTTCTACTTTTTGTAAATGTGACATGAATATTCAGAAAACTCATTTTTAAATATAAAAATATCTATCAAACTATAGACGGTTGAAAGTTTGGTATATGATATGAGATTTTAATGGAAAAGTTTATATATGATATGATTACTTCATTATAAAAGAAAGAAGCAGTCCGAGGAACTCTCTGAGGCTCTTAAGGCCGAGGAGATGTTCTGGAAGCAGAAGAGTCGGGTGTTCTGGCTGAGAGAGGGGGATAGAAATACAAAATTTTTTCATGCCTTAACGAAGCAGAGGAGAGCAAGGAATAAAATTACGCAGCTCCAAGATGGAAATGGGAATATAGTTGAGGATGAAGAAGGATTAGTAGCCATTGCTACTAGCTATTTTAGACAGATCTTTGAATCGTCTAATCCTGAGGACATTGGAGAGGCACTAACTCAAGTTCCTACGACAATCACTGGGGCAATGAATGAAAGCCTTACAGCTCCGGTAACGGAATGGGAGGTCAAATTAGCACTTTTTGCTATGCACCCAGAAAAGGCCCCAGGCCCAGATGGGATGACTGCGCTATTCTATCAGAAATTTTGGGATATTGTAAAGGAGGATTTGACTCTTATGGTCAATAAATTCCTTGTCGAGGGAACAGTGGTGAATGGATTAAATGATACGAATATATGTCTCATCCCAAAAACGACCAAGCCTAATGATATGGCTCAGTTCCGACCCATAAGTCTGTGTAATGTCAGCTATAAGATAATCTCGAAGGTCTTATGCCAGAGATTAAAGAAAGTGCTACCAGGATTGATTTCGGAAACCCAGTCAGCCTTTGTTGCTGGGAGACAGATCTCAGACAACATTATGATTGCTCAAGAAATGTTTCACGCATTGAGAACCAAGCCAAGTCGACGCAGTAAAAGGATGGCCATTAAGACGGACATGAGCAAAGCGTATGATAGAATGGAGTGGTCGTTTATTGAAGCTGTCATGCGTAAAATGGGCTTCTCAGAGATTTGGATAACCTGGATAATGAGATGCATTACGTCGGTAAAATACAAGGTGCTTATAAATGGCCAGCCAAGAGGAAATATTGTGCCTGGTAGGGGCCTAAGACAAGGAGATCCTTTGTCTCCTTTCATTTTTATTCTATGCACGGAAGCGCTCGCTAGCCTTCTCAATCATGAAGAGAATCAAGGGAAGATAACGGGGATGCGTGTCACACGTGCGTACCCCTCGGTATCCCACCTTCTCTTTGCTGATGATAGCCTTTTCTTTTGTAAGGCGGAGCCCCGTGAATGTGAAGAAGTAATGAAAGTAGTTAGGATATATGGTAAAGCATCTGGCCAGTGTATCAACTTTGATAAATCGTCCTTACTCTTTGGTAAGCGAGTTAATGCAACTACCAGACAAGAGGTCAAAGATGCACTGGGAATACAAAATGAAGGAGGGATGGGAACCTACTTGGGTATTCCAGAAGACATAAGCGGCTCCAAGTGCAAATTGTTTGCTTTCCTTAAGGATAAGTTAATGCACAGGGTAAATGGATGGACGGGTAGGTGGCTTTCAAAAGGAGGAAAGGAAGTATTGATAAAATCGATTTTGTTAGCTCTCCCGACTTATGTAATGTCTACTTTCCTGCTCCCTTTGGAGATATGTGAAAACTTAGCTAGTGCCATTGCACGCTTCTGGTGGAGCTCGAATCCCCCAAAGAGAGGAATACACTGGGCGAAATGGGAAAA
>NW_013617453.1:0-31349 GCF_000695525.1 Brassica oleracea var. oleracea | reverse complement strand
GGGGATAGATAGAGATCCTTTGGAGTTAGTTCGATATGCAGAGAGTGAATGTCGAGCCTGGTTTGAGGCGAATGAAGTGATACAACCAGTGCCACAAGGAAACAATATGGTGATCCCCCAAGTCATAAGCTTGGGCAACATATGCCTGTTAGATGGATCTTGGATAGCATCGGCCAACTTTAGTGGATGTGGATGGGTGTGGATGGACAGTAGGGGGAAGGCTCAGCTTATGGGGTTAAAAAATATTACTCGACGTGAATCAGCCTTGCACTCGGAAGTTGAAGCACTACAGTGGGCAATGGAGAATATGCTTCAGCACTCAACATGTCAGAGCTTTGGGACGGATTGTAAGGACCTGATTGCTATGCTAGAGGAACCTCATGCTTGGCCAAGCTTTGCGACAGAATTGGAGAAGATCGAGACGCTACGGATATGCTTCCCGGAGTTCAGCATTACTCATGTCCCACGAACGCAGAATCAATTTTCAGATTTTTTAGCTAAGACTGCTAGATCCTTCCATAGGGAGTTACTTTTCATTGGTTGTTCTCTTCCGGTCTGGTTACCCAGACCACCTCAAGCCTGAGTAATAGAATGGCCGTTTGACGTTAAAAAAAAAAAAAAAAAAAAAAAAGAAGTTAAAATGTACACATATATGTCGTGTAACTTCTCTTGCTTTAAATCATATATTATATGATAAAAGTGATAATATAAAACATTAGTTTCAATGCTTTTACGATTAAAAATCAAAATGGTAAATATAGTAATAGTAATGATTAGAATTTAGGAGGGAGATTTGAATAAATAAAAGAATTGAATAAATTATTATTAGAGAAATATATGGTGACATATTGTTAGTCTAAATTTAAGGTAAGACCAAAAAATAATGAGATAAATGAAAGGGTCCAAATAACTTTCATAGGTAGATTTTTTAGACTCTTTCCCTTTTAATAGTATTGATACTCCCTCTATTCCTGAAAATAAGATTTTCTAAAGTATTCACGCTTATTAAGAATTCAATAAATGTTTATAATTTAATTTTACTTTTACTTTATTATACATTTTCCAATAACTTTTCACCAATTAAATTTAATCAATTCAAATATTTTCATTTAATGTTTCTTAAAAACATAAAAAAATACCTTAAACATATAGAAAATCTATCTTTGTGGAACAAGTAAAAAATCTAAAATATCTTACTTTCAAGAACGGAGGGAGTATTAAAACTTACCTATAAATGCATAGTTTTTTGTAATTTTATATTTCCTACATTTTTAAACCAATAAGATTTTAAGAAATACAATTAATGTTTTTGAACTTCACAATTTCTCATTATTAGTTGACAAAAATTACATTGGAAATATAAAATATGTATCTTTTTGAAACAAAAGTTTTCTCTAGAATATAGATCTTCTAGGAACGGAAGGAGTAGTAACTAGTGAATAAAAACTTAAATTTAGCTGGGGGACGTGCCCCGTAACCTGGCTCTGTGTCTGCCCCCGTATACATATGTAAAATTTGTTGATCAATTTTTCTCATTAGGATCAAAACAAACATTATTGTAGTTAACCGGGCCTCGTGGTCTGGTGGTATAGGAACCTCGGCTAAGGTGTCCGCCATCACGAGTTCGAGACCCGGCCACAGCGGATTTAACATCCCTTCCGTTGGGGCGCTGGACCCCTTACGAGAGGATAGTTGGGAATGTGGCTGCCCAGATACCAGAGTTACCAAAAAAGAAAAAACATTATTGTAGTTGAAAACCAAAAATTAAAGTTTAATAGCTTTGTAGTTTGATGATACAAATTAAACGCAGAAAATAGGCTTATTTGTATGACTATGAATAGATAATACAATATGTAGACCAAATCTGGGAAATAAGTACAAAATAAAACCATCAGATAAACTGTTGAGAAATAATGAAGACAAATTTTATCATTTCAAACATCACTCTAAAATGTAAAATAAATAGAATGGTTCCATTAATTCTCTCAAAAAAGAAAGCAAAAACCATTTTATCTCTATTGAAAGCTAGAGGAAAATATTTTAAAACATAATAGTTAATGCCCATTATTTTATATTTTGTTATTTATTAAATTTCTGTTCTCTGCTATTTCGTTTATAATATTAAAATTTTGGTGGATTGAAATAGATGCAAATATTTTCACATGAAGTTCGATGATATATTTATATATAAGTACACTACCACAACCAACCATTTTTTTTTTCCATCTGATTTTGATTAATGAATCCGGTAAACATACAAGATTGAAATCCTAGAGCCGATGGACACACCTTATAATCCCCGGAAACATAGCCCACAAGAGGGAAACACAAACTCAAACAACGGGTGACACATACAAACAACTACACAATCACTAAAAGTGTCTACACTTCTCCACCAAATCGGTATACAAACCCTGGCAAGAGATACCAATATTCATCCAGCCGGAACTCTCGCCAAAACCACACAAGAGAAACCACACAAGAGAGAGGAAGCGATGCACTGGCCGTAACAAAAAAAAATACTAGACTTATCTGAACCTCCAGTTCACGGTAACAAGCCATAACCCATAAAAAAAACATCAGACATTGAACAGAGAAGAACAACACCTAGGACCACACCCCTTCCTCAAATGAACCTTCATCGGAATGCCGAAAACTCTCAACCTCTATATTTCAACAAGCAGAGGCCACCGAGGAACATGAGAGCAAAAGACAAACCAGAAACCACACTTATCAAAGGCAGTGAGAGAGACTCCTTCCAAGAGCGTGACAAACAACCTGAAACTTCTCAAAGATGTTAGACATGTTCTGCTCACCACACAACACCACGACACAATCACAGATCGCTGACACCGTTGCTAAACAAAGATAAGAGAGGACAAACACTAAAACCCAACCAAAGACGCCTCGGATTCAGCTTCTCCGAAGCCATCAACACATCTGACTGAAGCGAGTGAAGGATAAAGAGCAAAGAGATCCCAAAACACGGAGTGATTTGATGGATTAGGTCATCGGAAGACGAGATCTGAAGAGAAGCTAAGTAAAAAAAAATCAGAGAAGAAGACGAGTTCAGGTGAACTACTCCGTAGATCCACCAAACTCGGTGTTGGGGTCAAAATCGATCACGACGTAATCAATGTCGGAAAGTTTCTCAAGAAAATGTCTCTCTTTAAAAAGAAAGAGATAATAGTTAAAAAATAGCGAGATAACCGAAATTGAGCTTCGTAACAATTCCGAAAAGGATTCACACAAGATCTCAGACAACGGACCCCGGACAGCGAAACACCCATCGTCCAACTCGCCGAACGGGTGAGTTGGATCGACCGAGTCGTCCAACTCGCCGAACGGGCGAGTTGGATTGACCGAGCCGTCCAACTCGCCGAACGGGCGAGTTGGACCAAATGTGCAGTCCAACTCGCCCGTTCGGCGAGTTGGATCAATCATCCTGCCTTCATCCCGTCCTCGTAGCTCCCCCCTTCGGGATTGGATCGAAATTGCTCTTGTTTCATCTCGATCGGAGTCACCGTTGGAACTTTACGATATAAAAACCTCAAAAACTCGTTGTCTCGTATGAAGTTCGAGTTGATCGTATAAAACAGCAACTATTAACTAAAACACCTCGAACTGCCTCCGCTTTACAAGAAACTCGAACCTTCTTCGGAATCGACGTCGTTTCGGAAGCTCTCTTTCGATAAATCGTAAAAACGCTCAACTCGGAAAATGGCCCGAAAGGGTCTAGAACGCGGCTAGAAGCCCACTTGTGATTTTATACGAAATCGAGGCCAATTGTTATGATTGTTTATTTTTTATTTCGCTGGAAAAGATAAATCTCAAGTTCGGAAGATAAATGTGAAGTTTCCAAAGATAAGTACGAAGATCGAAGAAAAATGGAATATTTCCGCGAAGCGATAAACTTGACCGAGGGCAGAAAGGGAAAGAGCAAACCGCCTATAGAGGCGTATATAAGGATGTCGAGGTCGAAGATACATGAGAGACACAATTATTTTTACTCTTAGAGCTCTTTGCACTTAGAAACTTTTAGGCATTATTTTCGACATGTTCTATTTCTATGACTGGCACTCCATTACTAGATAAACTCGCCCATGCAGTTCGATCTCTTGTTCTACTCTTTCAGTCAAACTACATTCGGCTTGATCCTCGAAAGGGGTACGTAGGCAGCCTTTCATAAGGTTCAGTCCGAAATTAAATCATAACCTTTTTGGTATCTTTTTCGTCTTTTGTTATCGAGCTGCGACTCAACTAGGTTTAAGGTTTTAGGTTGCTAGAACTAGGTAATTCGCTGACAGCTCTTGCGGCTGAAGCTTGTATAATCTCTTGTAATGATCGCAACACTCTTACGCGGATTCGAAATAAGATCTACCTTTTCTATAAATTCATTTTGTTATTTTTTATATTTTCCGCATTTATTTGGTCACTTGTCGTTGGCTCTCGCAGAGAATCCGGGACCTCAGGGAAAGTTAGGGTTTCCAGGCTTTCCTCGGATTACGGAAATCGACGGTGTGAATTTCGGTTACCACACACGGCATCTTCTTCATCTCAATAACACAGATCTGTTAGATATGACCGGGGAACTCACCGGAAAACCTCTTCCACAGCAACAACTCAACTACCCAAACGAAACCTCAGCCAAACAGCAAGAAAATAACGACAAAATCAAGCTAACAGAAGGACAATGACCGACGTCGTGGCTGTGTGAGTCCACACACACCGGCCTTAACCAAATCAGAAGAGAAAAATTGAGTTTTAGAGAGATGATAGAGCTTTCTCTCTAATGACCTTCTAGTTTGGTTGATTGTAACAACCAACCATTCAGCTTTCTGTTTTTCCATATATTTAATTATAGTATAATATCTATATATATAAAGAAGAGTTTTCTTCACTCCTAGGCCATCCACACATGATGCCACATCAGAAAATCGAAGGCTATCGTCGCGCAACGTGTCCCTTCATTCAAAACACATCACTTTGTTAAATGAATATATCTCTTCGCATTTCCATACATACAAGTAGTATGTAACTGACACTTTAATGCACATCAATAAGAGCTTATATGTATATAGAGAGATCCATCGCAGCCACTACATATCCTGACAATACTTTAAGATCTTTTTAAAACAACTTTTAGTTATGGTCAAGAGATAAAACAGAGGAAATGCTGGACTTGCAGGCAGATAGTGGAGTAACATAAGACGTCGTCATCCTTGCTCAGTCACGAGCGCATCTAACATTACCGCCGCCGCCTGACATCGGGTTCGTTCTGCTTATGTATCTTTAAAACATCCAAAAGTTTTTTTTTTTTGGATCATTGAAAAGTATTATTATTCAGAGATTATATATGTTTGTTAGTATGGATTGTATAGGATGTTTAGACATATATATTAAACATGTATGTTTACAGATACAAAATAGTACTCGATTTCTGTTACATATTGTAATAGTGGATTAGACTAAAAAAGAAAAAAAAATGTGCTTATAATATGTTTTAGTTTTTAGTTTGAGGGAAAGAAAAATAGTAATAATAAATAGATATAGCGTATTATACGGAGATTATTATGATTTTGAAACTAAAACAAATATATAGGAAAATTGCACATTTTGGATGCGAGTGCAATTCATATTAACCGGGTTTAGTTTAGAGTGCAATATTATCCTCAAAAAAGTATTTAGATAGAAATTATAGTTATATCCACAAACTAGATAATTTTAGTTTTATAAAAAAACTTAAATTTGTGTACATTGATTATTTTACTTATTTTTTTAAAAGTTATGTTTTGAACTTCAGAAATATTGTTAACACTATTTTATAAATATATTCTTAATTTTAATATTTAAAGATTAGATGAAATAATTTATAAGAAATATCTTCTTTTACTATCAATTTGAGATGTTAATATATTCTTATTTTAGATTTACAAAGAATTTTAACACAAATATCGAAAAGTATATATAGTTATTCTATTAACTAACCTGTACTATAGCGTAATAAAAAAATTTTAAATAATAGTTAGTTTAATATGTATTTTGCTGATTTATAATATTTTTGTACAGAATAATATATGGTCGTATAAGTTCTGTTTGTGCATAATATTCTATAGCCAGTTTAAAATTTTATGTAAGTATAAATATATAATCATCAAAGCATACTATTCTTCTGTTTATTTGGTGTGTTTTACATTTGCTTTAGTTTATCTCTAGCAAATTACTGACATAACAAAAATATAACATAAATATAAAAAAAACAACAACAAGTACTAATATCAGCAATGACATTGTCCTAAACAACTACAAAATATATTTTTAGTGACTAAGATTACCTCAAAGTTAAAATTTTATTTTCCACAGTATTAGATACGCTGACATAAAAAAAAATAATTCTGCTAATTGAAAACTCAATCTCATTTTTTTAACATAATCACACTTACAACCAACTGAACAGAAGAAAATTTATACAAAATTATATATTTCATAAAAACCGATACATTGAATTTCGCGCGTAGCGCGGACCTGCCTTAGTATATAGATATATACATGTCTTTTTGTTTGTAATTTCATCTAAGCCTAATCATATTAAATCAGTTTAATTATTCCCGTTCAACACTAGTTGTGAATTGGCTACTGAAAAACACAGTTATATATATACACAACACGGTAGATACCTTTTCCGCAAGCTTTCACCATTAAATTAAAAACTAGACGTAGACCCACCCGACCGAGCGGGTGTTTTCTCTGTTTACGTAATGTAATGAAATATTTTTTATACCATTATATAATGTATAAAAATTATAATACAAATGTGACAAAATACATCACATAATACAAATATTGATGTAACATAATTCCCCTAATAGTCATTAAAAAGCAAACGTGCATTTGATCACACTGACAACAAAATTGAGTTAATTCATAAATATATGTGAGCTAAACTTTTTAAAAAATGTAAAAAAGGAAAATATAAGATTTTGTTGAATTTTGTGTGCCATCATATATTACATTTTCCTTAAATACTTGATTGTTATGATTTGAAATAAGAAATGATAAGATCTTGTGCTTGTTCTGCAAGTGTAGCGTAAATGGGATTGTTTATCTAACTAAGATTTTGCGCTTGTTTCTTTATTATAGGTGTAAATGTAATTATTATAGGGGAATTATAATATTCTGGATTCTAAATTGATGCTTTTGTTTATGATATTTTTGATATGTAGCAAATAAATAGGGAATTTTGCAGATTTGCTAGATTTTTTTGTTGGTTGTGAATTTTAATCTATTATTAGTTGTCCATTTAAATTTGTTAGTTGCTATGAGTTGATTTTTGACAATGTATATAATTATCCATAAAATTTACATCGTTTTGAAATTGCAGGGGAACCAATATCGTGTTAAGGAAAACATTGTCGACCTGGAATAAAAAACAACTGCCATTTAATAATTTATTACCTCTTTACAGTTCGTTTCAGTTATTTTAGGAAAATAATTAATATATGGAAAATACAGACATATTTAACGTGAGACAAATTTAAATTTTTAATGGCATTTGACTGTAAATATTGTGTAACTTTTAGGGGTATTCTATATATGTACTTCTGTTTTAATAAAGTAGATTTGAACGCTTACTAACTACATGTCTATTATACACCAAGATTATAGTCACGTACGCGGAGCCATGCCTGAGATTTTCTCGACTAGAAGCTAGATTTTTTTGGTCCCCTAAGTTTTTTTGCTATAAATTTTAATTTTAAAAAATATAAGTATTGAATAATATTGAAAATCTTAATATATAATTTTTATTTGAAAACTTCTATAATTTAATTAACATTTTTGACATAATCAATCATCAACGTAATTTATTGAATTTTAGTTAAAAAATTTTGTAACAGCAAGTCCTAGATGATGTCGGAGAAACAAAAGACTTCATTACTTTGTTAATTGAGAGCTAAGAAAATAATGAGAAAACAGTCGATTGGCTTTTGATAACTGTTTTTTTAGGAATTTGTATAGTTAATGATGATCATTATTCTATTTCTTTTTAATTAGTTTTCGTCAATTGGATAGGAGTTAACTCGATTGACAATCGCTTGCACCATCTCAGCTATCTAATCATTTGGAAAATTGGCCCCAAAATAAATTTATACTGATTAGCCCTCAAACAGATGCTTGATCTGCTTACATTCAGGCCCGATCCTGCACTTACGTCTTTGAAACTACATGTATTCAAATAATAGGATAGGCTATCATAGCCAGTGATAAAAATTAAGATTGTTAATAGCTATAAATACAGTGACAAAAAGGTAATAGTTATAAATAAATCTTTCTGTTTCTGTTTTAGAAGACTTTTAGATCATTAATATTTTAAAGACTTCTACTGTTTTCTTACATTTTGGGATACAGTTATGGGGTGTTATTCAATGATGGATTTCAAATTAATTTTGTAGGTTTTATAATCTAGTTTTCTTTATAATCTATATATTATAGATTTTTTATAATCTAGTGTTATTCAGTCATAGATCAGATTTTCATTAAATTTATTTCTATTTTTTGAATTTTTATTCCTTTTAAAATGTAAGATATAAGATTTATCTAAATATTTTAAATCAGTGTCAATGCATTTACAAGTCAATATGACATCATTTAATTTCTAGAATAGAGTTGAACTTTATTTTAAGAGAATTTTAATTTGAAAATAATTTTAAACTTTAATACAAGTATACAGTGAGATCATGGTTAAGATGAATATAAAGTTAGTATAAACATAAACATTTAATTATGTAAAGATAAATATAGAGTTAAAATTTTATGATAAAATTATTGTTATATATAGTACTGGTGTGATGATGATAATTTTAAAATTTGATATGAAGTTATTTTTATATTATGGTAATTTTTAGAAAGGTTACTCGAATAAGATAGAGATATCTGTAACACATGTAATTTACCTAATAAGAGAGAGAGAGAGAGAGAGAGAGAGAGAGAGAGAGAGAGAGATGATTTTCAAAAATCTGGATTTCGTTAATTTGATAGAGAAAAGTAGGTTTGATAAAATGATGAAAATCTGGGGTTTTGCGTTTCAAAAAGTGAGATGTGATAATAGTTGGAAGATAGATTTCTCAGTAATGTTAAGATTAAAAAATCCCTTATATATTAATTGTAAAACATTACAACGTTGTTTTGTAACCACGTGTCATTATGAAAATGAAATTCATAATTTTTAGAGAAATATGTTGGTCTATCTTAACTTATATTATACTATTTATTAAACTAACTATTAAATTCATAAATAGTGTATAAAATAATATTTTTGCATTTTCCTTAAATAAAAGCTACAAAATTGCCTAATATGATTAACGCATATATGACAATTATTGATTATGAATAATAAATATTTGATAATAATTTTTGTATCTTAGCTCTTTTTTTTAATTTTATATTATTAAAAGATATTAAACAACCACGTTAACCATGTAATAAAAAAATTAAAATTTTCTTATATGTTATGTTTTTCATTTTTAAAACGACTATAAATTATTAAAAACGTTAAATGTCTCACAATGAAATTTTGTGATCAATGGTTTAATTTTTTTGGTAATAACAAGATACAATGATCATAAATCGTATGAATATAAAGTCTCATTTACTAGACATTCATATTATATATTAATATAATTTAAAATTAAACTATATAACATAGAAAAATACTTAAATATGATAATTTCTAAATTTGTATTAAAAAAGTAATGAAACTTTAATATTTTAATTTTGAAATTTGTATTAAAAACTCGCACATTAGAAATTTTATGTTTATCATATGAGTATGAATTTTCAATAATAAATATTTATACTAAAATATAATATATATCTATGTCCATGTTATTGAAATTTAGTTATATACCTTATAAAATAAAAAAATGATTGTTTTGATTTATTTACCCAAACAGATATAGTAAATAAATAAGATGTATTGTTTTGATTTATGTATTTACTTTAATTTAATTATATACATAATATATAAATGAATACAAATAAATAATAATAGATAAAAATTAGTTTTATATATAACATTTATCCCGCGTAATTGCGCGGATCTTAAACTACTAGGAAGGTAAAATGTCAGATTTTGATATATATATTTTACACTCTTTCAAGTCATTTTTTTTAAAGAATCTATCAAATATGAATAAGACTGAATTTAAATATTGTTTTCAAATCTTGAGTTGAATAACAAAAGATTTCAAAATCACTAGACGAAGAGATTATAAATATAAAAACCAATAACATTAGATTTTGTTAAAAGATTGTAAATTAATTATGGGGATTTTGCAAAAATTACTCAATAAAAAGTGTTAAATGCAAAACTAATCCTTGGACTTTTTGGATCTTTCATTTGCACTTTCATCCCAGAAGTTCGGACTATTCACAAAAATGCAATAATTTTTTTTCTTTTGTTTCTTTTTTGAAAATGCTTGTTTTATTCAATCATTTTTATTTTCCTTTTTTATTTACAACAATCTCATCGTCATCAATACAACAACCACCATGAACAACCAATTTCAAGCTCTAAATACACCTACAATCAACATTTACACCTTCATATTCTTATTTTTTACACACACAAGCTATTTTCCTTTCATTTCCTCTCTTATTTCATCCCAAATTCCCAAAATTTTGATATCTAAATTATGAGCTTATTAGAGTTACTAAGTTCATGATTTTTGGTCAAAAATGGGTAACTTTCACTAGGAAGTTATATGTGCTTGAAGAAGCTAAACATGAACCTCAACGGATCTAATAATGATCTTTGAATTTTTTTTCAGATCTGTTCGTGTAGAAGATTTCAAATTTTTTTTATCAACAAAAAAAAAAATTTCTCGGATAAACATGTTAGTTTTGCAATTGGCCGAATTGTGTCAGAAATTTGACTTTCTATAGAAGATTTTCTGGGAAATCTTCTTAATTTTTACATGAAGTCTGCTCACTGGTATTTTGAAAATTTTTTAAATACAAAAGTAAACCAATAATTTAAAAGGAAGACTTCCTAAGAAGTCTGTTGTAAAGTAGATTTCTCAAGAAATCTTTCTTTATAAATTTGAAATTGCAAAAATGACCTAAATGGAAGACTTCCACGAAAGTCTACTTCAAGAAGACTTAAATCAATGTTTAATAAACTTTCATTTTCTGTAAAATTAAAAAAAAACTTTTAATTTTCTTGTTAATTCATGTATATTTAACAATATCGGGGATCCTGAATAAAATTCATAACTTAATTAATCATAATTATGAGGTTACCAACATTCAAGTTTATTAATGTCTCTAATTAATCCGAGAAGACTTATTAAGCAGTCTTCTGAGAGAAGACTTCTGTGGAAATCTTCTGTGTTAGTTTATGTACAACATGTATTTTTAAGAGTGTTAAGTAATTTCAAGAATATCAAATCATGTGGTTTAATGTGTCTTCTTAGATCACAAGATATACTTTTGAACTTTCATGAGATTTAAAATTTTCTTTTCACTTAAAATTTAAGATTCCTGCTTAAATTTTAATCAATACTATTAAATTAGAAACATGGTCAATTGATATAGGTTTAGTCCAACATATTTTACCAACCAATATAAAACTTTTTACATAATAGTTATTACTTTTCATTTAGTTACTCTGCTTTTTTCCACAATTATAGGAACCCAATTCTTTAATAGTTCTTATATATGGAGACAGTTATGCTTTAAAAAAAACTATTCTTCTATCATCTCAAAGTATTAAATATATACCCCATCTGTATCAAAATAAGTAGATTTTAAGGTTTTTATACACTAATTAAGAAATTACAAATTTTTATTCAATCTTTATCGTTTGTCTAAAAACAGCAATAAATACATATAAATTAACCAATAAAAAATCATACTGCAGAATACAAATAGTCAAAAACATAAAATTGCATTTACTTTTTACATGGAAACTTGAAAACATCACTTAAATTGAAACAAAAATTTTCTCTTAAAACATCACTTAAAATGATACGGATGGAGTATATGTTATATTCTACGTACATGGGTCATAACTAAGAAAACCATATACTATAATAACAACGAAATAGGTATATGGTTTGAAGTTGTGACAAAAAAAAGGTATCTGATTTGAAGAAAATCTGGTGATTTGAAACCATATACAATAATAACAACGAACTAAAATTTGAAACAAGCTGAAATTACTTGTAAAATAAAAACCATGGCATAAGATGACATAATAAAATGGAGATTTTCATTTACATTGGGTCAAAATTGACAATTTAATTGCATAACAAATTATTAACGTTATTATCATAATAATAATAATTAATGTTATTATCATTATATATAAAATCAAATCATGAAAATTTAATTAAAAAATATAATTTTATCTATTTAATTATTATTTGTTTACTAAACAAAATTGTAACTATACTTTGTTATTTTTAAAAAAATAATAAATGTATAGGAATAAATTACAAAATTAATGTGTGAAATGCCTATGATACAAGTCTATAGTTATGCAACATCACAAATTCAATGCAATTATCAAAAATTATTACTAATAACTTTTAAAAATATTTTACCCAAATATGATTATAAAGAAAAACACAAATATAAAAATTAAATTTTCTAAAAAAATATGTAAAACAAAAAATATATTCGTCCTTTTAAATGGCAGATCAAACATTATAAACCCATTTTTAACTGCATCACAAATTTATTATATGTAATAATAACATTTTATAAATCATTATATATAAAATCAAATCATGAAAATTTAATAAAAAATATTATTACAAATATTTAATTACTATTTAATTATTAAACAAAATTGTAAATATGCTTTGTTAATTTTTTTTAAAAATAAAAAAATTTATAACTGTTTAGAAATAAAATTTAAAATTAATGCGTGAAATGACTATGGTACAATTGTATAGTTATGCAACCTCACAAATTTAATACAATTATCAAAAATTCTTACTAATAATTGTTTTTAAATATTATACACAAATATGATTACAAAAAAAACCACAAATATGATTACAAAAAACACATATATGAAAATTTCATTTCTAACAGAAAAAAATAGACAAAAAATTTCAAATTCTAGTTTTCCACTTAAAATTTAAGTTCTTCTGAGAAGTATTCCGAGACGTCTTCGCAAAATGTTTTAGTGAAAGTGTTATATGTTTGAACTTATGTAATGTTTGATATTTTCTGAATTTGACTAAGTTTTATCGAGAAGTCTTCTCCCTTAGTTTTAGTAAATTTGAATAAAATTTTGTTTTATTGTGTTTTGCTATTGAAGTTGTATCAATAACTTCAATAATGTCAAGTACTTTTGGCAAGATAATATTGCAAACATGAATATATTTACCATTTTTTTGTCATTAACATCTCTTTCAAATTTACAAAAGAATCCACAACTAAAAGAGTAAACATACAAATCACAAAACATACCATAAATAAAACTATTACACATGGAAGTTAGAGATCATTCCTCTACATAGATAAGCTTGAACTCCACTTGACATCACCATTTGATAGTCCTCCGTGTTCAGGTTTCAGATTTTTGAAGATTTTCAGGAAGACTTCCAGAAACTTTATGCATGTGAAATATTCCGAAGTTCTTAATTCTAGAAAGACTACAAAAGACTTCATCGAATACTTTGCATGAATAAATTTTCTCGGCAGACTTCTATTTCCTAGAAGTCTTCCAGAAAGTCTTCCATAAAGTCTTCGAAAACCTGATACTTGAAACTTGAAACTTTCATTGGCTTTAACACACTCATATATGTTTACTAGATGAAGAAAAATGCAAGAGCTTTAAGCAAGATGGTTACTAGATGAAAAAAATTCAGGCATAGAGACTTACCAAAAACTCTCAGATCTGTTTTGACTCCACCATCAACTTCAACCTACAAGAACTCTTCTTCCACTTTGACACCTCCGGCAGCAAACTCTGAGACCTCTTCCTCCACTACAAGAAAACATATTTTTTACAAGGCCTATATTCCTTGTTAATTCGTCGTAATAGAGAGTTATGACAAATTAACAAGGAAGAGTTTCGTTGTAAAACATTCGTCGTAATGGAGGTGTCATCGTAACTTCCGTGTAAAAGTTACGACGAAGACAATTCGTCGTAAAAGACAAGGAAACGCTTCGTCGTAATGTCAATGTTAATTTTCGTCATAAACTTTCCTCAGAATGGCCTCGTAAAATTTACGAGGACTTTACAAGTCTTGCATTGTAAACACCTCGTAACATTTACGAGGATCTAACAAGTCATTCGTTGTAAAATTCATGTAAACTTTACGACGAATTTACATTGATGTATATATAATACCCCCTTTGTTTCACAAAGATAGATTTTCTAGCGTTTTCACACATATTAAGAAAACACATTAAATCATTATAGTAAATGTATCATTTTCTGCAATTTTCAATATCTTTTAACCAATATTAATTCAATAAATCAATTAATTTTTTTGAAGTTTACAATTTTTTCATAGGAAACACAAAATATCTATCTTTGTGAAACAATTTTTTTTTCTAAAACATCTATCTTTTTGAAATGGAAGGAGTATATTACTATTATATATAACATTACGAAATATTCAAAATTAAAAAAAAAATTATAAAACGAAAAATTATTTAAAAAAAAAACTATATAAATTTCATAATACAAAACGAAACGAAATATTTTAATTTATAATAAAAATCGAAACAAAATAAAAAGGCTACGGGACACGTTCTCGAAGTAATTTGGGTGGGTGCTTGGTTCTGGAGTGTCTCGATCTGTGCATTCGGGAGGAGGTTGTTGCATCCCGCTCGTCTGGCGTCCAACGCTCTCTGCATAAGTGGGTTTCCCACTGCCATAACGTCGAGCAGATCCTCAAGGGAGTCCTAGCGAACCTGCTTGGCATCCATCGAGCCTTCATCCGAGCAGTCTCCTCATCCCGCCTCGAAGAGTATGACGAAGTCTCCCTTGCGACTTCGTTGATGGAGCGTATTCCCACGGTCCGTCCCTTCTTTCTAGGAACCACTTTTTAAAAAACATATTAATATAATTAATTATATAAAAATAATCAAATAAAATAAAATATTTTTTAAAATTTTACCTCTTCGAAGATCCTGTCGATCTCTTCTGTTGTCAATTTGATGGGTAATCCATCGGTAGACTGCTGGGTTAGTTGGGTCTCCCGCTCTCCAGCCCGAGCAGCCACTTCGTTGAAGAGTTTCTCGGTTGCAAGATTGATAAAGGTCCCGTCTGATGTGGCGTGAGTCATCTTGAATAGATCAGACAGAGATGGTAGGACTCCCGTCTTCTCAAACTACAAAGATAAAGAATAAATTAAATTAAGTAATAAATATAAGCTTAAAAGAATAAAAAAATATTACAATTAAAACTTACAGCTTCTAGACGGATCCCGGCGTGGGGTTTTGTCCGGTTCTATGAACCCTAGGTAAATGACCGTCCTTATCCTTCTTTCTTCGGGAAGTGGAGCATGAGTTGGCCTTACAGATCGTGGAGGGTAGCTTCTAATAGGCGATGAGGCCATCCCATACATCCTTCGTGATCTCGGTGGGCTTCCCTTCATAACCATAGATCCCCCATTTGTCCTTCCAATCTGAGACGGTGTTGCAAAGGCAGACCTTTGATTTTACCACAAATTCCGCCTTCACCGTCTCGTTGATTGCTAAGGACCAATGCCACCTTTGCTGAAAAAGAAATTATAAGAATATTTAAATGTATAAATAATTATTAAATATAAAATAGGGAAAAAAGTTACCGCAAAACATTTAAACCACGTCATCTTAGCGTAGTCTGGAGTCAAAATCCAGTTCAGATGGGCTTCGACGAAATATCCCTTGATCGTGTCTGAAATGCTCTGGCCGACACAATTAACAGCTGAAAACCTGCAAATAGTATCAAATTGTTAAAAAATTAATATGAAGTAAAATATTAAAATAAAAATAATGACTTACTAATAAGTACCCTTCGGTCGATCGGGGTCCAGAATATCTAAATCCTCTCGTCCAGGCTGGGCAAAAAGATCCTTCACTATATATCCTGCGTATGGTGTAGATGGAGGAACACGCAAATCTGAATGAACTCCAGCTGCTAGAGCAGGCTCATGTGGTGGGGGAGGAGGTGGAGGCATCTGAGCCGGTATCTGAGGTGCAGGAGGAGGATGGGTCCAAGAAACTCTTTGAGACGTCTGCGAGTCAGGAACTACCTCGGAAAATGATGGGCCGGAACAAGATGTCCCATCATGGTCACCAAACATCTGGGAATAAGTAGGTGGACGTGCTGTTTTCCTAAGAGCCAAATCAAAATAAAAAAAAATAGAATCAATTTAAAAACCACAACATAATCTTTGAATATAGTTCTGTTACCTAAACTAACCACCTAAACTAATTACCTAAACTAACCACCTACACAACCTAAACTAATCTTAAAAAAAAAAATCAAGAGAGAGAGAGAGAAAAAAACATACCTTGAGATATAAGAAGTTGAGAGACATGAACGAGACAGCCTCGTTCTGGTTTTGCATATATATATAAAGAAACACCCTCCTCGTAATTTTGTTTTAACTTTACGATGAAGTTACCACGCCCATTTTTTTGAGTTACGACGAAGTTACCACGCCAGTGTTTTTTTGAGTTACGACGAAGTTACCACACCCGTGTTTTCTATTACAAGGAAGTTACAAGGCCCAACGTTACGATGAAGGTTACTGTAGAACCTAAAATCTACACAAAGTATTTGATAGTGATCGGGGTTTGATCTAGGGAAGACAAATGATGTAGGCAATGATATCTTTAGAACACAACGATGTGAAATAGTTTCCAGTAGGTTAAAATGAACTTTATTGATGAATAAGATCAAATACAATGGATTGAACTAGATCGAGTGATACAAATGAGATCGGTAAAGAAAGAATCTAAAAGTGGGAAGACGACAAGATCGGTGTAAGTGTATAGCTCTCTCTAGGGTTTTCAATGTGTCCTCTTCTGTTTCCATTCCTCTTCCTTTATAGCAAGCTGACTTCGAGACATCTGTGGTAGCTCCGCGATCTCAGCTTCTTGTTGCACGATCTCTGCGACCTCGGCGACTCCTTCTCGAGCTCGTATTCTTGCTACGGGCTCCGGCCCTTTAAGGCCCATGCCTTTGATCGCGGCCCATTATGGTATTGACCAAAATTGGGTCCAACATTTGTCCCCCAGCCTTTTTGGTTTATTGGGAAACTGAAAAGGCGAGAAACTACCGTTACTTGGCGGTGTCGCGATTCTCGGGGAATGGGATGCCACGCGTATCGTCTTGATTTGACTTGTCGGCCATTTTAGGATCGTGTGGTCGAGATTGAAAGTTCGTGGCCGGTTAGATCCTAGCGTTCTCGGGAACCACTTTTCTTTTATTATATATATATTACATATCACTGAGCAGATCGTCTTCTTCGTCACTTCGATCCTTCTTCTTTCTTTGGCATCTTCTTCTTGGTTTTTTTCTCTCTCTTTCGCGATACTTCTTCTTAATTCGGAACTATGGCTGCAGAAAAGTTTGGTCCGCATCTCAAGACGATTCTTAAAGGGAAACATATCGACGCCATTTACGAACTCTGGGGAGTCAGTTACGCCGTAGAAATCGAATCCCCGAGGACGGTGAGACTCCGAAGAACGTGAGACCGGGGTAATGTGGACCTTACGCATCTCATTTTGAGGCTGGCGGCTTATCGTTTCCTCTTCCTCGTTTCCTTCTCGAGGTGCTGGCGGAGATCAAGATGGCGTTTACCCAGATAGCGCGTAACTTTTTCCGGTACTTTTTAGGTTGCTGGGTCCGAGCTCAGGAAGAAGGTCTCGAATTTGGTCTCAGGGAGTTGAAGCAATTATTTTCCATAAAGCGAAACAACGGCTTCCATGGCACAATGATTATCTCTCCTCGAGGTGGTCGTGTTATCATCGAAGGCATTCCTAATAAGGATGATCGATGGAGGGAGAATTTTTTTGTTTTAAAAATAAATCTAGCGTCGGTCGGAGACTTCGATTTCGAGAGGATTCCTCGGGAATGGTCCGACGACATTGGTGAGTCTCATTTCGTCTTGGTAAACAATGTCTGTTGTTTTCTTCTTCTTTAAAAACGAAAGAAAGAATTTTCCTTCTATTTATAGAGCCTTTTGGGTCTGCGCCTATGTCTCTCGAGCTTCGCGGGTTAATGGAGACTTTGCGTCGAGGTAGCACTTGCTGGCTCTCCTTTACTCCTGACCGAATTCAAGCCGCCTATGCTCTCCCACCGGGTGCGAATCGTGCTACTCCTGTCACCTTGGTGGCTCCTGTTCGGCCCAAGCGAGGTCAGGGCACCAAAAGTAAGTGGCTATTACATTGCTCTTTTTTTCTGGCATGATCTGGGGCGCTTCGTTGATATGATCCTAATTTTTTTGAGGTTTGCTTTGCTTTTTAGGGAAGAAGGATGAAGAGGTGTTGCTCGATCGTCCTGATGAGTCTTCTGAGGCCGGGTCATCAGAGCGAGATCGGAAAGTCCACCGGGGGCGGGTCCTTAGACCGAGGTCGCAGGCTCAGTCTCCTGGTCTTCTTGCTAGGCCAGTGTCGGTCGCTTTTCCATCTGGTGGAGCTCGAAAGGCACCGGATACTTCGGCGAGCTCTGCTGGTGATCGAGCTCTTAATGACGAGATCGATTCGTTGTCTCGTCAATCTCGACGTCGGGTTTTGGAGGAGTTAACTCTGTGGCTTCGGGATCGTCGAGCCCGAAACTTTCTCCGCCGTTGCGTGCTTCTGGTGAAGGTACTTCGCAGGTTAACCCCGGTGATCTTCCTTCGAGCGTGCCCGAAGCTTTTTCGTGGTCGTTTGCGTATGACAGCGAGATCCCCATCCTTGAGAACCCCGAGTCCCTTGCGGAAATTTGGTGTAAGATCAGAGCAGAAGGATGCGAGCTCCCTTCTTTGGAGCACATGCGAGAGCGCGACGCCTATGTTCGGATGGCAGTCGCAAATGCCAAGGTACGTTGTCTTCGCTTGATTTTTATGGACTGGGATGCTTTGTTTTGATGCTACTATTTTGCTTAGGCTATGGAGGCAAGCAATGATTATGCTTCTTTAATGGAGGGGCGCTTGACAAATTTTCCTAGTAAGGAGGAGACGGCTGTTCACCTTCTCACGATCCAACAGCTTGATCCAACAGCTTCGGGGTGAGCTGGATACTGCTCGGGAGACGGAGAGACAGCGCGAATTGGATTTTGAGAAATTGAAGAAGAAGTTGGCGGCTTCTGAGGCAGAAAAGGGCGTTGTTCAGAGAGACCTTAACTCGATGGAGGAGAAGTATAGGCGAGAGATCGAAGGTCGGGATAGGAAAGCTCGCAAAGATCTCCATCTAGCTCGTGTCTCTCTTGTGAAGGAGTACGAGGGGGTTTTGGCTGTAGTCAGGGGTAAGTTGGAGCAAAAGAAGAAAGAAACGGCCGCGGAGATTCTTTTGCAAGAGACGCGAGCTCATATCGAAGCTTTGCCGAGTATAGTGAGGGTGGCTTCGAGCTCGAGGCGGAGTTGGAGCGCCATAAAGACTTGGAGGTTTCGCTCGACGTCAATTACGGTCTTGCTTCGGTGTCGGACCCTTCTCTTGGTCGTCTCGATCTCCCCGAGATCTCCGGAGACTCGGTCAACCAGGATTGATGCGAGGATTACTTCGATTTAGTTTGAAGTTTGCTATGTTTTATATGTATGTTTTTTTTGTTTTTGTTGTTGGAGAAACATATATATGTTTCCAACGGATTTATGGGATAATACCTCTTTAATCGTATGTTTCCGATTTGTTTTAAGCCTCATTGAGCTTGTTGTTTTACGCTTTGGAAGGCGTGAAACAGAGACTGATCAGGAATATGTTTTATGGGCCTTTATATGGCCTGATAGCAAGTTGGTAAATGGGCTATGCTTAGGAATTAGATGTTCAAAGTGATGAAAGAAAGCTAAAGACTGTTTGTTTGGTTGTTTGGGCTGCGATCGGTGACGAGCTGCCTATGTACCCCTTTTGGGGGATCAAGCCTTATCGTAGTTCCATTTTTGACTGAGCTGTAGGTATCGATGGCCCCCTAGCTCTAAGCTTTGATCGTTATGATTGAGGTTCGGGTTTGCGTTATTTGTAGTATTTCTTGAGGTTGTAGGCGTTCCAAGTTCTCATTTCTGGGAGGCCTGTTTTGACTTTTTCTAGCTCGTAGACTCCCGTTCGGATTTCTTTAGTTACTTTGTATCGTCCTTCCCATTTTGTTCCTAGTTTTCCTGCTCCCGGCTCTTTCGTTCCGTCGAACACTTTCTGGAGAACTAGGTCGCCTACGGAGAAAGTGCGATTTCTTACATTTGAATCATAATAACGTGCCGCGGCTTGTTGGTAATTTTGTACGCGTATTGCTGCTTTTTCGCGTCGTTCTCGATCATATCCAGCTGATGGATTATAAACTCTTCATTGAGTTCGGCGTCTTCTGGACATATTCCTCGTCGCTGACTCGGGACCTCAATTTTGGCTGGGATTACGGCCTCGATTTCATAAGATAGTGAAAACGGAGTTTCACCGGTTGCGGTGTGGGGGGTTGTTCTGTAGGCCCACAGGACACTATGCATCTCTTCTCCTCACCTCTCCTTCTTGAGGTCGAGCCTTTTCTTGAGGTTGTTCATTATAGTCTTATTTGCGGCTTCGGCATGACCGTTGCATTTTGGGTATCAGGGGCTTGTGGCCTTAATCTTGATTTTCCATTTCACGCAAAACTCGTCGAACATTTTGGAAATGAATTGTGGTCCGTTGTCGGTTACTATTTCGTATGGTAGACCATGTCGACAGATGATGTTTTTCCAAATGAAGCTGGTTACCGTCGTGGAAGTGACATTTGAGAATGCTTCGGCCTCGATCCACTTGGTGAAATAGTCGGTTAATGCCAGAAGAAATCGCAGCTGGGCTGGTCCGGAAGGTACTAGCGGGCCTACCACATCCATGGACCATTTCATGAAAGGGTATGGCAAGAATATCGCAGACAGTTTTTGAGTAGGTTGATGTATCATCGGCGCGTGCCTTTGGCATTTGTCGCATTTCAACGCGAATTGCTCGCTGTCATCGGCGATTGTTGGCCAGAAGTAGCCTAGTTTCTTTATCCTGATTGCTAGGGATTGTCCCCCGGAGTGGCTTCCGAACTCTACGCTCCCCGTGAGTTTGTTTCAGGATTATGAACGCGTCCTTAGGGGATACACCTAATAGATAGGGCTCGTCTAGACTTCTTTTATACAATCTTTCCTCCATTATACAATAACGCGAACTCCAGGCTTTTATTTTTTGAGCTTCCCATCTCTCGGCGGGGAGCTCGCCGTCCTTTATATATTTAAATATCGGGATTCTCCAATCTGGCCTGGCTTCTAGCTCCTTCTTGAAGGCTTCGTGTGCCTCGTTGCTGGTTTCATGGACGGCCTCTTCAGGGATAGCTGCGGTGGTTTCTGTTCTTCTGGTCCCGACGCGCGATGTGCTCGGGACCGATTGACTGTCGGGCTCATCGCTGTTTTCGTTGTCGAGACCCTGGCTTTCTCTTCGTGCCCCACTTCGCGTAGTGATTGCATCAATGCGTGGGGGATTTTTTTTCCGGAAGATTGATTTCCTTACGTGGGAGATTTATGCTTGGTTTATCTATCCCTTCTACTGGTATTATTCTTTTCACCGCCTGATTGGAAGTTGAAGCCAGCGCAGCCAGCGCATCCGCTGATTTATTATCTCCCCTTGGGATTTTTGTTAGTTCGAACTTGTCGAACTGTTGAGCGATTTCGTGCAGGACTGAAAGTTATGCTTTCATTCTTTCGTTTTTTGCTTCGTATTCTTCGTGGAATTGGCTTGTGACTAATTGCGAGTTGCTCAAGGCACTGATTTCTCGGGCACCGATGCTTCTTGCGAGCCATAGTCCCGCGATCAGGGATCAGGGATTCATAGCGGATCAGGGATGCGCTAGGCGAAATGATTGTTCGATCATTTCTCCCGTCGGGGATTCGAGCTGTATTCTGATTCCGGATCCTTGTTTAGATGATGCTCCGTCGACATGTAATATCTATTTAGTATTCGAGCTCGAGCTACCCTCCTTTGGGATGAGTTCGATGACAAAATCTGCTAGTACTTGTGCTTTCGAGCTCGTTCGTGACTTATATTCTATGTCATATTCACTGAGCTCGATTGCCCATTTTGCGAGCCTGCCGGATTGTCTCGGACTATGGAGTATTGTCCGAAGGGGTTGTGACGTCATGACTATGACCGAATGAGACTGGAAATCGGGTCTCAGTTTTCTGGCGGCAGTTACTACCGCTAGTGTGAGTTTCTCCATTACGGGATATCTGGTTTCGGCGTCAACTAGCGACCTACTCACGTAATATATTGGTTTCTGTTCTCCATTTTCTTCGCGCATCAGGACTCCGCTCACCACGTGTTTGGAGGTCGCGACGTATAGGAAGAGGGTTTCTCCTACGATCAGTTTAGACAACACGGGCGGTTCCCTGATGTACGCCTTGAGCTTTTTGAGGGCAGAATCGCATTTGATGTTCCATTCGAATTTCTTATTTCTTTTAACCAATTTGTAGAAAGGAAGGTATCTATCGGTCGATCTGGATATAAAACGGTTTAATGCGGCTATTTTCCCGGTGAGGCGTTGTACTTCTCGGACCGATCTTGGGGGTAAGATATCGACGAGTGCTGCGATCTGCTTTGGGTTGGCTTCGATTCCTCTTTCGGTTACCAAGTAGCCGAGGAACTCCCCTGAGGCTACTCCGGACGTACATTTGGTTGGGTTTAGTTTCATTCCGAATTTGTTGAGGATGTTGAAGCATTCTTGTAACTGGGGAACGTGGTTGCTTGCTTTCGATGACTTTACTAGCATGTCGTCTATGTAAACTCCCATTGTTTCCCCAAGTTGCTTGGAAAACATTTTGTTTACTAATCTTTGGTAAGTGGCTCCGACATTCTTTAACCCGAATGACATCACTTTATAGCAGTATGTTCCTCGCTCCATAGTGAAGATCATTTTTTCCTGGTCTTCGGGATTCATGAGGATTTGATTATAGCCTGAGAATGCGTCCATGAAGGAGAGTAGTTCATGTCCGGCTGTGGCTTCTACTAGTCGGTCGATATGCGGTAATGGAAAGCTGTCTTTCGGGCATGCTTTGTTGAGGTCGGTGAAGTCGATACATACTCTCCATTTTCCGTTCTTCTTTTTAACCACGACTGGGTTTGCGAGCCATTCGGGGTATTGAACTTCGCGAATGGAGCCGATTGTCAGGAGCTTATCCACTTCGTCATTCACGGCTTTGGCTCGCTCGGGACCTAACTTACTTCGCTTCTGTTTGACGGGTTTAAATGTGGGATCGACGTTTAGGTCGTGGGAAGCGACATTGATATCGATTCCTGGCATGTCTGCCGCGGACCATGCAAACGTTTTGATATTTTGTTTGAGAAATGACAAGAGGTCGCCCCTTAACTCTGGAGGTAAATCGTTCCCGATGTTGACGATTTTTTCAGGGGAATTTTCGTCCAGAGGGACGGTACTGGATAGATCTTTGGCGGGATCTTTGACCGAGAGGTCGCGTGCGAGTGGGATATTCTCCTCCATCTGTGGCATTTTTCGGAACTCGGACATGCAGCAGGCTCGAGCTTGTTTCTGGCTTCCGAGTATGGTCTTTTCTCCGGTTGGAGACATAAACTTCACGCATTGGTGATAAAATGAGGGAAATGCCCTCATCTGGTATAACCAGGGGCTCCCTACAATGGCATCAAAAGGCATGGGAAGGTTGACTACAATGAATTCTATTTTTCGCTTTAGGTCGCAGGCTTTCGTAGTTAATAACACGACCCCGAGTGAAAGGATCGACCTTCCTTCGAAACTGGCGAGGGGGTTTGCTTCCCGTCTGATCTTTGGAGCCGGTTGTTCGAGCGACCGTAGCGTTTCGTGTGAAATGACGTTAACAGCACTTCCAATATCGACGAGAATTTTTGAGAGGGCGACGCCTCCTACTTCTAACGCGATCACTAAGGCTTCATCGTTGGGCATATCGAGCTTTACGGTTTCATGCTCGTGGAAAGTCAAGATTCTCCCTTTCTGTGGTGTATCCTCGAATGCGGTGATGGTGGGACTGTTAATCGTTCCCGCGAGGTACGAGAGCGTTTATCAAAATTATCGACCTCTCTTGTCGTGATCGATTTGCCCGATCTGAGGAGTTCGAGATCGATAGATTCGATGCGATCAGGTTGGGCTTGGTTGGGATCTATAGTCGCGCTTAAGAAACTTAGATCGGTTTCTTAGCAAAGATGTTTTTCGTTTATCTCCCCACAGTCGGCGCCAAAATGTAGAACCTAAAATCTACACAAAGTATTTGATAGTGATCGGGGTTTTATCTAGGGAAGACAAATGATGTAGGCAACGATATCTTTAGAACACAAAGATGTTAAATAGTTTCCAGTAGGTGAAAATGAACTTTATTGATGAATAAGATCAAAAACAATGGATTGAACTAGATCGAGTGATACAAATGAGATCGGTAAAGAAAGAATCTAAAAGTGGGAAGACAACAAGATCGGTGTAAGTGTATATCTCTCTCTAGGGTTTTCAACGTGTCATCTTCTGTTTTCATTCCTCTTCCTTTATAGTAAGCTGAATTCGAGACCTCTGTGGTAGCTCTGCGATCTCAGCTTCTTGTTGCACGATCTCGGTGACTCTTTCTCGAGCTCGTATTCTTGCTACGGGCTCCGGCCCTTTAAGACCCATGCCTTTGATCGCGGCTCATTATGGTATTGACCAAAATTGGGTCCAACAGTTACCACCCCCGTGTTTTTCGAGTTACGAAGAAGTTACCACGCCCGTGTTTTCTATTACGACGAAGTTACTAGGACATGTGTGAAACCCCGAAAATCAAATCCCTAAACCCCAAAGTTACTTATCTACAACATCATATATCTTTTACACCTTCATACTCTTTATCCAAATTTTCTTAAACTTCAAATAATTTTTTAAACCCAAATGAAAAAAGTTTTAAATATTTAAAACAACATTTGTTACACATGCATTGTTCCAAATAAAATTTTTAAATCCAAAATATTTATAACAAAATTTGTTACACATTTGTTATATATATTACATCATTCTGAATCATTCGAGTTCTTATCAATATCGGTAAAATGATCATCATCGGTTCCATCAAACTCAACAATGTTGTCTTTGCTTCTGATGGAAGAATTTGTTATCAATATTTATAACAAAATTTGTTACACATTTCATTCGAGTTCTTATCAATATTTATAACACAATTTGTTACACATTTGTTATATATATTACATCATTCTGAAGTGCTTCATGTACATTGGTTGGAAGAAGCTCAACAAAAGCGAATGGAAGTAGTCGTTGCATAAACACATGACAATCATGACTCTTCATTCCTGAGAACTTTTGACCTTGTTCAGCACATCGTGAGAGATTTGAAACATAACCATCAGAGAACTTAACTTCTGCTGCAACCCAGTTAAACAATGTCGTCTTTCTTCTGATGACAACTGGAAGATGGGAACTGGAACGTTTCCATTGCTCTTGATATGTAACTTACTTCTTGAGCAAATATCAGGTAAGTCTATCCTTGACTTTTTGCTATCTTTTGTCTTCCCTGAGGCGTTCAGTATTGTATTCATGATGTTGTCAAAAAAGTTCTTCTCTATATGCATCATATCGAGGTTGTGTCGTAAAAGAAAATCCTTCCAGTAAGGAAACTCCCGAAATATATTCTTCTTTTGCCAATTGTGAGCGACCCCATACCCATCATGCATATTTCCAGGAACATGCCAGTTTCCTCCACGCCCAACAGTTTCCTGGGCTTCGTAGTAATAAATTTGCGCTAATATCTGTTCTCCAGTAAGATATGGAGGAGAACTGTCTCTGACATCTTTCTTGTACCTAAAAAATGTCATATTTCTTCGGTACGGATGGGAAAGGGGAAGAAAACGACGTTGGCAATCAAACCAACAACTCTTCCTACCATTCTTCAGTTGAAAATCATCTGTCGATCCAAGACAATATGGACAAGATAGCCTTCCATGTGTTGTCTATCCAGACAACATCCCATAAGCGGAAAGTCACTTATTGTCCTTAGCAAAACTGCTGGCATCGTAAAATTATTTTTCAGGGAACAATCATATGTCCTCACCCATTCTGACCACCAACTCCTTCAGCTCTTGTATCAATTGTGGAAGAAAAACATCTCGTGACCATTTTGGATGCTTCGGACCAGGGACTAATATGGTCAAGAATAGAAATTCTGGTTCTATGCAAATCTCCGAAGGTAGGTTGGACGGCGTAAGAATGACGGGCAAAAAAGAATATTATCTCCCAACTATTCCAAATAGACTAAATTCATCTGTGCATAACCCAAGATTGACATTCAGAATATTTCTAGCTAAATCTAGGTGTACTGTGTTGAAATGTTTCCACGCTCTTGCATCTGATGGATGAGCGACCTTGCCATCCCTCTGGACATGTTCAGCATGCCACCTAATCATTCCAGCAGTCCTCTCAGATTGATATAATCTTTTCAACCTGTCTGTAATAGGTAGGTACCACATCCTTTAGTACGGTACTCTGTTCCTCTCACGTCCATGCGGTTTGAATCGTGGCTTCTTGCAGAATCGACACTCTTCTAGCTTCTCATCGTTTCTCCAGTAGATCATGCAGTTGTCGATGCAAACATCTATCATCTCCGAAGGCAATCCAATACTATAAACCAATTTCTGAATCTCATAATAAGATTCACTGACACATTGTCTTCTGGCAAATACTCTTTAAACAGCTCGGTCCATGCATTCATACAATTTTCAAGTAAATTATGATCTGTTTTAATATTCATCATCCTAACTGCTAGAGACAATTTAGAGAAACCTTTTCTACACCAAGTGTAGATTGGTTAATTTGCAGCATCTAGGATTTCATAAAACATTTTTGCATCCAAATTAAGTTCTTCCACATTTCCAGTTTCATCAGCTATTGTTGTAGTAGTTTCTAAAAATGGATCAGTAATCATGTCGTGAACCCTATCATGATCTATCATCTGATCCTTTGATGGTAGCTATATTCATTATGCAAATGATTTGGTTCTTCATTATTACCAGCATCTTGGAAATTACTATTACTACTACTAGCTTCATTTTCACTATAACCCTCTCTATGTTGAAACCAAATATAGTATAGTGGTGTAAAACCTATGTTTATTAAATGCTCCATACAGTTTCACAACAAGTAAATTTTGAATTCTTGCACTTCCGACAAGAACAAAAACATCTTATCGCTCTCCTCCGTGATCGGTATATAGCCCGCCTGGTACATGAATGTCTCTAACCCGCTAAGAAATGCATCCTTCACTCTACTGGTGGAATCTTTGTGTGTATACATCCAACTCCGTAACTCATAAATATTTGGGCTTATTTGCCAAATAACCAAAAAAGTGAAATTAGATTCTTAGAGAGATAGTAGAGACATAGGAAAAGAAAGTAGGAGAGAGAGAGAGAGTGTGTGTGTTTTTAGTTGGTTAGTGTATTTTGGGTTTTTTGTTTTTGTGTATATCAGGACAATTTTTCGTAAATATATCTACCAGCGGACATTTTTTTTGATTTTCTTTTCTTGATTGTTTTTTCTTTGTTTTCGTTGTGTGAAGGTATAACAATGAATTTACAAGGAATGGTTTTACTAGGATTTTATAAGCCTTTAACTTCTATTTTACAACCACTTTACAACGATATCAGTTAGGTGAAGCTCACTAAAAACACGTTTTCACCAAAATTAATGGTAACATGATTCGTCGTAAGAACGTTGTAAGCTTACAAGGACTTGACATCGAACTTTCTCTTTCCCTGTACTTTCGTCGCGAAGTTACATGGTTTTTACGACGAACTATATTCCTTGTATCTGTACAAAAAATTTATGACAAAAGTTAGTTTCCACGTAAAGTCGTTGTAATTTCGATATAACTTTAGGTGGAAAATATTTCATCGTAACTTTTCGTCGTTAGAGGCATGTTTTCTTGTAGTGCTCCAGTTCGGACAGCTCCTCCACTTTAACAGTTCCATATCTGAAACTAAGGGTACGAATGGTGACCAGGGAACGACGAGGAATAATGCATTCCCTAACGTTCCTAAAAAAAATTACCATTCACAAGGAATAATAATTTCCTCTCATTCCCTTTCATTCCCTTTTTTGTAGAGAATTAAAGAACAAAATTATTCCTTGTCAAATTTGATAAGGAACAACCATTTCTTTTCATTCCTGGTATTTTATTCCCGTGCATTCCTTTTTTATTCGTTCCTCTTGTTTCCCGGATGGTCACCAGTCGGACCCTAAATCAAAGATTCAGAACATAGCTTGGGGAAAAGGTAAGAGATTTAAGCAAAAAGAGGTTACCAAATAAAAAAAAATCAGACATGGAAACTTACCAAAACGCTTAGATCTGTTATGAAAGAGGAGACATGGGAGATGACTTCGAAGGAAGACTTCGAAGAAGTCTTTTAGTACGTTATATGTTAGAGGACTTCTGACAATTCTTTCCAGAAGTCTTCCAAAGTTTAACTCAGGTCTGAAAATTCTGCATTATCAAGAAACATTTAAATGGCTTCAAAACAGAGAAAATTTTCAAAAATAATTTTTAATGCTTAAAAATAAATAAAACAATTCCATTAGGTTGAATCTATAAATTTTTAGAATCTAACATATAAAACACACAAAAATACAGATCCAAAATTTATATATCTATCTTTAAAAGAGTGAAAGATGAGAACCATTTAATGAAAAACCTGCAAAAACAAGATAAATAAAAATGAGAAATGGATATAAAGTTTGATGTTTTTAAGTTCAAAGTGATTAAATAGAGATGGGAGAAATTTAGAATGCGAAACATTACATTTTTGTTGGAGCCATTTGAGAAAAATAGAGAGAATGTGTAAATTTTCTTTGTATAGGGAGACAAAAATTCCAATTAGGATAAATATTTTCAATCCGGAAGACTTTCGGAGAAGTCTTCCGAAGAAATCTTATAAACATTAAATTTACTATTCGTCCAAAAAGAGTATCCAAGAATTCTTATAATGCATTATTTGTTAGAAGACTTCCTGAAAAATTTTTAAACCCTAAAATCAAATAAGTAACTAAATATTAACAGACACTTCATTAAACTTAAAATCAACTTTTAAAATGTTTAATATATGCAAAACTAAACACATATATGTCAACTTTAATTTTATTAAAAAGGTAATTACTCCAAAATCTGACCCTAAAAATACAGAAAATAATATAAGATATGTCCAAACCCTAAACCAAATATCATGACTCGATCTACATCTGGGTCTTATTTGAGAGGAAGTCTTCTCGCAGAATACTTACAAAACAACTGAAGACTTACGAGTATTATATTCGTAAAAATGCGTATTCATTTTTTGTTTAGAAAATTACTAGAATATTTTTGGGGTATCCTTTTTTATTTAAAATCAACTTTTGAGTTATTTTTGGCAATTTTTCCATTAATCATTGAATAAGAATAGATTCTAAAACCTAAAGAGTTAATTTTAAGTCCAATATTGAATAACACCCATTAGTGTTTTAAAACTATAATTATCAAATTTTGAAGCTGTAATTGCTTTCGGAAATGAGTAACGATTAAAACTTTTGTATCTACAACCTTATATATATATATATATAATTCCTTTCTTATTAATAGAGAATTCCTTTCTTATTAATAGAGAAGCATTTTTAAAAAATAACCTTTGTTATGTAAATTATTTACACTCATACCATGATGATGTGTGAGCTCTATAATGCTACTCGGCCATACTAATTTCAAACCCTTTCTTTGGTAGAGAATTTACAAATAGATGCCACTGCATTTACCTACCACTTTCGTTGTCTCATATCATATACAAGTCGTGCATCAATTCAAGATATATAATACGGATATGCAAAAGGAAGTTCACTCAAACGAGTCATGTAAAGTTAAAGCTCTTGCTCAAATCAGGCTAATATTACTAAGTATATTGATTATGTCAATGTACTAATTTCGTGAAATTAGTAAATCCATATATTCACGTATTACTTAGCAAAATGGTTGCATTTAATTCTTGGTTTGACGCCTAAATTCTATATAAGAGGAGTTAAGACTGGAATGCTTGCTATACTCCCTCCAAACAAAAAGAAGATTCCTATTCTCTACCAGACCTAGATTGACATGGCTGAATCAAATGTGAGATGTGATTTGAAGCCATTCAAATCAATGTGGAAGATTAAGGTCTAAATTACCCATCTCTGAAGAAACAATATTCTGCTTCAGGTGGAGCGGGCATCGAGATGGGTTTACTTGATACTAGAGTAAGTTTTAACTGGTCTTATTTTCCTAAACTTGATACATGTCATTTTTCCATAACATTTACAATTTTTTTTGGGTTGACACAAGGTGAGGAATATTATTTCTCTTTAATTCTAAAGTGTACAATTATATATGTGCATGTTGAATTTGGTATCCATTTAGTTATATTTTTGGTAAATACGAATACTTTTTCCAAAAATTATTCTTTGATTAGGTTAATATGTCTCACCGTGATACATAAGCCTCTCTTTTTCCTGCAACTTAAACTTTTGTTTCACATCAAATCTTTTCTGAGAATAATTAACGCAAATGACATATTAAGAAGATCCAAGAAAAAAGGTTTATGAAAACCTAAAAACTATCAGATCTCTTAGAAACACAAAGAGTTATAAGAACAACTTTTCTTATTAGCTTTAGAAACTACTCAAAACTAAAGCTCTCAATATGTTTTCTCTCAGATCATATGGAACACCTCTCCATTAGACCTATATTTATATGAAAGACAATTCCCTTTAACATGTGGGATATGGAAAACACAAACCTAACCAAAATAGAAACTTCATTTTCCTATTTCTAGGTTTCCTTATTGTGTTTATCTTAACATATTAAACATCTAATAATATGTTAAGTTTCCACAAGCTTGGAATTATCCAACAAACTATTGTCTACACAAAAGATGATGCCATCGCAATCATATTTTTTTCTTCCAAAATAACTCGAACTACGCAACTTTAACACAATGTTTGTTTTCTATTTGATAAAAAAGTCAAAAATTTCGCATTTACTTTTTTTTTCTGCATATATATTAGTAAGAGTCAATGGTATTCTACTTTTCTCTCTAACATGAAATATAGAGTAAAAATCATTCCAATGGTACATATGTTGCTCCAAATATACATGAACATATAGTAGTATACCAAATAT
>NW_013617452.1:104562-105593 GCF_000695525.1 Brassica oleracea var. oleracea | reverse complement strand
TCGGCCAAACAAATAGACGCGGAGCGACCTCGGCACGTCGCTCCGGGGTTCGGGAGCGACCTCAGTGGGTCGCTCTGAGAGGTCACTCCGGCTCCATTGTGTTGTCGTCACGCGATAGACATGCGAGCGACCTCAGGGTGTCACTCTGGCCAAGTCGCTCTGGGTCGGGAGCGACCTGGAGTGGTCGCTCTGATAGGTTGCTCCGGGTCAGTTCTCGGCTTCCACCGGTATGAGATGGCGAGCGACTTCTCGGTGTCTCTCCAGCGAGATCGCTCTAAGAGATAGTTTGGAGCAACCTCATGGCGTCGCTCCGTGATGTCGCTCCCATGCTCTGCTCGTCCAATGATCACCTAGAACACTTCTTTTGAGCTCAAAATGCACCCAAATGCCTCCAAGAACTCCATGTGGTACTCCAACACCTGATAAAGACTCATGTATGCAAAATGCAACCTAAACGTGGCTAAATCCTAGTCTATATGATCAAAATGCACATGGGTGAATGGATAAGACAATGGAAATATGCAAGACATCAGTCTTCTCACATGTCTTCCTTTCATAACAGATCTGAGCGTTTTGGTAAGTTTTTATGTCTGGTTTTTCTTCACATGGTAACTTCATGTTGCATAAAATTCTTACCTTTTTCAGAAACTAAAACTCTCCAAACCCATTCTAATCTCTTTGACTTGAAAACACCAAACTTTATATGAATTTTTCATTTTTGTCTCATGTCTTTCTCACTAATATATTTTTTTGTTCCAGGTTTTTAACCAAATGGTTCTCATCTTCCACTTGGATATGTACTTTGTGTGTTCTATAAAAGTAGATCTATATAATCTTTCACTCATTTGCTCTGTTTTTAAGCCATTTGAACATTTTTTTATATGCAGGTTTTTCAGATCTGGAGCAGACTTTGGAAGATTTATGGGAAGTCTTCTAAAATATAATGCGCTAGAAGACTTCCAGGAAGTCTTCCATAAGACTTCTCGAACTTCCGAGAAGTCTTCTAGCGCATTATATTTTAGAAGACTTCC
>NW_013617452.1:102288-102885 GCF_000695525.1 Brassica oleracea var. oleracea | reverse complement strand
GTTGAAAGCTGGAGATCTCATTTCTTAGCTTAGCAGTTCTTGAAGTAGAGAAGAACTTCTCCAAGAAAGCTTTCTTGCAGTCATCCTAAGTGGTGATTGAGTCACTTGGCAGGGACTTCTCCCACTGTCGTGTCTTATCCCCCAGAGAGAAAGGGAATAACTTCATCTTTAAGGCATCCTCAGACACACCATTGGTTTTTGACAACCCACAGTAGCTGTCGAACCTGTCCAAGTGATCAAATGGGTCCTCTAGAGCCAAGCCATGATACTTGTTGTTCTCGATCACGTTGAGGAGTCCTGATTTGATCTCAAAGTTGTTGGCTGCTACAGCTGGTGCTCGGATTCCCAATCTATGACCATGAATGTTGGGGCGGTCATAAGTGCCAATAGGTCGAGCTGCTCGCTGTTGGTTTTGTGGAACGTTGTTGGCATAATTTTGAGGTATGTATCCCATATCAGTATCCAATCTCTGCAAGTGAGACTGTTGCTCTTCTTCTCTTCTCTTTCTAGCACACTCTCTCTCTAAAGCTCTGATGTCTGCAGCTCGTGGAACTAGGTTTGATGGACCGTTGCTCCGCAAGTTCATACACCTGTAGA